>NC_132933.1:127846995-127912431 GCF_047675955.1 Chlorocebus sabaeus
GGATAAAGTCAAAAGAACATAGGCCATGCCTTGGTTGCTTCTTAATCCTCTGGGTATCTTCCCTCCTCACTAGCCTCTTGTTCTCACAGTCCACGCTACTGTGTTAGGGACAGTTCTGACTGATATAAACAGCTGGAACTAAAGCGAGGCCATACTTGGATGGTGAGGGTAACAGCTGTGCTATAAGGTCTTCTTGGTGGGGCCCTTACCATTCCAGATCACCATCACATTCTGGATAGAGTGTAGAAAAGAGGCCGTGCCTTCCCAAATCCTGACATTAAGGCAAGATTCTGGTAACACCCTTTCCCTTCTGCACACCGGGGAAGGATAAAGTTACAACGATTCCAGGGGCACTTTTCCTTTCTTGGGTTCCGTACTTGTTTGCGGGTAGGGAACATTACCTTCCTGCTTGGGTATCATGGATCCACAGATACTGTACCTCAAGATGTTGAGTTACATACCTTGTGGAGAAAAAAATTAACATTTTTGATTAAGCCAAATCAGCATTCTGGCAAAATAATAATGAAATATATGACTATATATTTAGTTTAAGCAGATCAGTAAACAAGTATCTGTGGATAACCTGCTACATGCAAGGCACTGTCAAACAGGTTATGAGAAACAGAAGCTTAAATAGGCATTGCACTTTAAAGGGTTTATTAGTGGACTATTGCTGTGTAACAAATCACCCCATGATTTGATGGCTAAACACAACACACAATAAACACATTTCTTGGTTTCTGTGGAACAGGAATCCAAGTATGGCTGAGCTGGGCATCTCTGGCTCCAGGTTTCTCACAAGGCTACAATCAAGGTGTCAGTCCCACTGTCTCAGATCTGAGTGCTCAACGGGGCAAGGATCATTTCCAAGTTCTCTTCATGTGGACTGCTATTCCTCTTAGGCTGCTGAACTGAAGCCCCAGTTTCTCATCACGTGGGCTTCCCCAACTCACAATATGGCAGCTGGTTTCCCTCAGAGTGAGTGAGAGAGTGAGTGAGTGAGTGAGTGAGAGAGTGAGAGTGCTCAAGACAGAAGTCAAAATCTTTTGTACCTAATCTCAGAAGTGACATTTCATCGCTTTTGCTGTATTTCTTTTGTAAGAGAGTCACTTGTTCCAGGCCATACCCAAGGGAAGAGGACCACTGCACAAGTAATGGTCACTGGGTGCCATCTTAGAAGTTGCCTATCAGAGAGGGCCAATGCTCTGGATAACTGGTGGAAATACAAGGGAACTCAGTAACTTAGTGTGGAGCAACTAAGAGTGGGTGATAAATTTAAGGACTTAAGAAATCTGAGAAAGCAGAGTGATAATAAAGTCAAAGGCAGACCTTTAAAGTGACCATATATATATATATATATATATATATATATATATATATATTTTTTTTTTTAGAGACAAGGTCTCACTCTGTCAGGCTGGAGTGCAGTGGCATGATCATACTCCTGGGCTCAAATAATCCTCTCACCTCAGACTCCCAAGTAGCTGGGCGTATAGGCATGTACTACAACACCTGGCTGATTTTTAAATTTTTATGTGGAGATGGGGTCTTGCTGTGTTGTCCAGGCTGGTCTTGAACACCTGGCCTCCCACAGTGCTGAGATTACAGGTATAAGCTACTGGTCCCCTGACTCACTCACTCACACTCACTCTCTCTCTCTCTCTCTCTCTCTCTCTCCATATATATATGTATATATATGAAAGAACCCTTTCTTTTTCTCTCTTTTTTTTTTTTTTTGAGATGGAGTTTCGCTCTTGTTGCACAGGCTGGAGTGCAATGGCGCGATCTCGGCTCACTGCAACCTCCGTCTCCCGGGTTCAAGTGATTCTCCTGCCTCAGCCTCCAGAGTAGCTGGGATTACAGGCACACGCCACCACGCCCAGCTAATTTTTTTATTTTTAGTACAGGCAGGGTTTCTCCATGTTGGTCAGGCTGGTCTTGAACTCCTGACCTCAGGTGATCTGCCCACCTCAGTCTCACAAAGTGCTGGGATTACAGGCATGAGCCACCACGCCTGGCTGGAAGGAACCCTTTCTTAGAGAAAAGATTGGATGCTTTTGTGACAGTGGGTGGCCAAAGTGAAGCCACTGATAAATACAGATTGAATATCCTTTATCTGAAATACTTGGGACCAAGTGTTTTGGATTTTGAAATATCTGCACTACACTCACAGTTGAGCATCTGAAAATCTGAACTCTGAAATGCTCCAATGAGCGTTTCCTTTGAGCATCATACTGGTGCTCAAAAAGTCTTGGGTTTTGGAGCACTTCAGATTTCCAGATTTAGGATATTCAACCTGTACAAGCAGGACCGAATTTAAATTCTCTCTAGAGGGTTTAGTGAAAAATAGAGAAGACTGAACTAAAAACAATGGAAAGTGGCTTTCTCTAGAAAGAGATAGTCCCTTTAGGCCTACACTGTACAAGTGTGGCCAGGTACTGACTCCAATGGCTGACTTCCAAATGGAGGGTTATTAGAATATTTGGTATTTTATGTTTCATGCTTTTCATTATTATGGAGTAAGGGTTAGCAACTATGGCCTGAAGGCCAAATCTAGGCTTCCACTTGTTTTTGTTAATAAAGTTTTATTGGAACACAGCCATGCCCATTTGTTTCTGTGTTATCTATGGCTATGGTGGAGAAGTTGAAAAGCTGCAAAGGAGACTGCTCCTCAAAGCTGAAACTATTTACTATCTGACTCTTCATAGAAAAAGTGTGCCAACTCCTGGTATAGAGGGTTCAAAAAATACACATCTTATTTCATCCTAACAACAGTCCCATAAGTTAAACAGAAGAGACACCATAGCCATGAGGAAACCGGACCAAAGATGCTTTTCACAATGCCACAAATTTAATTCATGCTCTTTCCTCTAAACTCTCTTTGCAAAGGGACACACACACACACACACACACATACACACACACACACACACACAAAACTCTTATTCTCCTACTCTCCAGCCTGCATGATTTATCTTTAAAAGTGCAAAAGGTCTCCTCAGCATTCTTATATAAAATTTTCCATCTTTGGCCCAAGCAACTTCAAGTCTTTTTTCTTTTTTTTTTTTTTTTGAGGCGGAGTCTTGCTCTGTCGCCCAGGCTGGAGTGCAGTGGCACTATCTCGGCTCACTGCAAGCTCCGCCTCCTGGGTTCACGCCATTCTCCTGCCTCAGCCTTCCGAGTAGCTGGGACTACCGGCGCCTGCCACCACGCCCGGCTAATTTTTTTGTATTTTTAGTAGAGATGGGGTTTCACCATGTTAGCCAGGATGGTCTCGATCTCCTGACTTCGTGATCCACCCATCTCGGCCTCCCAAAGTGCTGGGATTACAGGCTTGAGCCACCGCGCCCGGCCGCAACTTCAAGTCTTTAGAATTTTTGCCAGTATTGATGCAGGATGCTAGAATAAACACACTCACATTTTTTTTTCCTGTGTAAAATGTTGATGCTAGGCCATGTAAGGCAAAATGTTCTCTACATGTGTTTACATTTACTCTAATAAAAATCTGAATCCTTATTTCAGTTTGTTCCTTGGCTCTTCTTAGATGAAGGTTCAATGATAGTAGAGAAGATGAAATGAGCACATTAGGGAATGTTGTATTGCACATCTCAGATTCTTCTCAAATAAATGCATAACCTTGTGGTAAAACTGAAACTTGCCATCCTCATTTCTGTATGTTTAATATGCACAGTTTTAGCTGCCAAGAAAGAATCCCCACACTGTTCGGCATTTTCACTACCATAATCCTCAATGTATACTTTTTAATGCTTAGTCCGAAGCTAATTACAAAATGGGTCTTATTGATTTGCAAATTGTTGCTATCCATTTAAAGCCATGTCACATTTATGACTCAATGATTAAAAGGGAAAGCGGTGTGTCTCTTACACTCAACGATTAAAAGGGAAAGCAGTGTGTCTCTTACACAGTACAGTTCTTGATTAAGTCACCGAATTCTCTGAAGCCTCTGGCCTTGTTAAGCAGCCTCTAGGTCCTCATGTTACAGATGGAAGCAGAGAGTTTTGGGGGAGGCAGGTAGTAGAGGACACGACAGAATGACTAAACCACAATTCCACAGAAGAGGCAAATGGTGCTTAGAGAGGTCTAACTGCTATAAGGCCATTCCACCATGCAAAGCAGTCTCCCTCCCATATTAAGACAGGACGATCTACACAATGGATTCATCTAGATGGCACTAGCAAATGGGATGGTTACTGATATTGACTGCATCATTATCAGAGCCTTTTTTTGCAAGCTTTAGCAAAAATTAAAATGCTCTTAAACTGCAAACTGAAGGAAAATATGGATCTAAAATATGCTTGGCAATAAGCCCAGAAAACCAATAGGATACCTGGGAAAGAACTCTGAATTAACATAAGGCTAAGAACTTGGAGACTCTTAACAATACTGATTGATGGGCCATTAACCTATCCTCATCTCTACCACCAAATGACCATCTTTCATTGGCAAATAAATTGCATTGGGCTTCTCTACTTGTTTATTCAACAAATATTTATTAAGTACTAACTGGGTGTCACGTACAATTTGGGATAGAGTAGGGACGAAGAAAGGATTCCAAAAATGTCTTAGCACGCCTGCTGTATTTCAGGAGCACAGTTTGGCATTCTAGCTGGAGAGGAAAACATATAAATAAGTAAATACACTACAATTCGATGTACCCATAGAAACATGAATTATTAATTCATTCAACAAATATTTACTGAGTGCCTACTACGTGCCAGATACTATTCTAAGCCCTGGGACATAGGAATGGACAAAACAGACAAAAGTGCCTGCCTTCATTAGGATCAGAATCTGATAACACTAGAGATATGATTAATATAAAAGAGAAAAATCCATTAGAGACAATAAAGATAAATGAATATATACTTTTTAGAAGAAAGGCAGCCCAGAAATCAGAGTTGATTTTATTATTAATGCAATACAGTTAAAAGATCTCAACTCAACTATTTTGAGCACAGATTATAGGTTATTTATATAATTTTAAAAGTCTAAATAAATTTGGAGGAAATGGAGCAGGCTTAAAGGATAGCGCTAGTGCCACTCTCAAAATAGCCCATCTATTGGCCTTGAATTTTAAAATATGGCTCACTCCAAAATACATCAAATACAACATATACAGCTGCCATCTGTCCTATAGTCATAGTAGGAGTCCCTTTCATTCACAAGCAAAGCCAGTGGAGGGAGGGGAGGGACTTGAGATGGAGAGAGGATAAATTCCATTTGTGCTATTAAAAAAAAAAGTAGAACAGTGAACCCAGTGGTTGAAAAGTGAAGATAAAAAGAAGAAAACAGTAATCTTGCTATAGAAACCAGAGAATTATGTTCTTGCTCTCCCCCCACTTTTTTTTTTTTTTTTTTTTTTGCTTTCACACTATACAAACTCTAGCACCCTGAACAGCTCACTCTCCTGCTATTTCTAGCACTTTAAAGAAACTTTTCAACATTTCTGCTTGATACATTTTTTCAACAGGGAGGTGAAGACAATAAGTAAACAGGTAGTAAAGGGCTATTTAGAGAGCTGGTCAGTCACAGTAATAATAAAGGGAAAAACCCCCACCTGAACAGAACATCCATCCTATGTGTGGCAGCCACAGACGGCACATGACCTCTGACAAACAGTTTTCAGAGTAATTTTAATGCTACTCTGGATTTAACTTGACTAACTGGTAGCAATTGAGCACATCTTTTTTTCTTTTCTTTTTTTTTTTTTGTGGCAGCAGTTATCTAAAATGCTACAATAACAGCATCAAAAGTAGAATGGTGGAAGATTGGTTTTCCATTGTGCTGCTGAACTGGCATAATGCCCACTTTAAAAGCAATTCGCTGCTCATCACTGAAATCTGGCAGACACGACACTAAATGCCTTGAGGGAAAAAAAAAGGGACTTGAGAAGGGGGAACCCACTCCAACCACCACGCAAAAGGGGAAAAAAGAGTGCCACAGATGATGAATCTGGGTGAAAAGAGAAAATTGCCAAATAAAAAGTTTAGCATTGCATGCAGACTCCCAATAGGCTGTACTTCATTTGCTAGAAACAGATTTTGTCTACAGGTCTGCATTAGTAATAGCAGAACAAAACAAAAGCAAAATATATATTTATGTCTGTCTATTGTTCTGATGAAGCAAAAACCTAGTGAGTTCCGTCAATCATTTGTCAAACATGTCTTCCCCGTTTTATTTACCACCAAATATAATGAGTAAATATGTGATAATAAAACTCTTCTTTTTACATGGACATATACAATTTTTCCTCCTGCTAAATACAGGTAATGATTTAGGAAGCTTTCAAAATGTCTTTTTACTGTCAATAAAACTAATTCTATTCCCATTTTCATCTGAAAAAAGGGCTTTACAAATGAAAATTCAAATTAAAATTCTGATTATAGTGTAGTGTGACAACACCTGTATTTATAATTTTACTGTCAGCTAGCTTGTAGTGTTTAACAATAGCTCGAAGTAGAAAAGTAATTGGAATTTGTCTGTAACATGCCAGATGACGGCACTGGGAGCTTTGCTATGCTACAGCAAATTTGGTTTGATGGCAAAATAACCTCACTGAGACTTCTACAAATCAAAGGTTATTGGGGCTGGAGGGGGGAAGGTTTCTCAGGTATGGGACCCCTTCCTGACTTTGGGGAATCTGAGAGTTCACATCTGATGAGTAAAGACTGCTCTGATCCTGACTTGGGCTTCTGGCCCATCACCTGCCCTGCAGCCTCTCAAACAGTGCAGATGCAATGTAGTTTCTAGAGTTACTCCAGATATATCAACAACAACAACAACAACATCGTCCTGTTGGTTTGGACACAAACCAATAACGTAGCATAGCTATAAACCTGACAGAGGTGGGTGGGATTGGGGATCCATCAAGGGAAGGGAAGCACAGTGAGGGACTGAAAAGCACCTATGTGGGCCAGGGCAAGACCCTGGTAACAGTATGATAAGGATGCTTACCACTTATCAAAGGCTACACAGTCAGGAGCTCTAGAGACATTCATTATATTCATTCGTTTTCAATAACCACTGATAAATAATATAGGTACCCACACAGATGCCTAAGATTTGCTATTTATCAAAAGATTAAGAGAAAACTTACACATCCCACTTATACTTTTACTGAAGCGATATGGAGAAAAAAATTATTTAAAGCAGTGTTCTGCTGTCAACTTGAATCTTTCAAAACTTATAAACACATGTTAATCTCCACACACAACTTGCCTTACTCTAGTCTACAAGTGAAAAGCCCATCTTTTTCATTATCCTAAAGATGAAAAAAAAAGCCACATACAAAAGAAAAACAGAATGACAGTGATGTTTTAGTTTACACTAGATATGGCAACACACACAAACTGTCAAAACTATGGAATGAAAAAAGCTGTTATCAAGCAACTGTCAAGAAGAGTCCTCTGAGATTTGGAAATCTTGTGTTTATTGTAACTACTGCACATTACACAAAGAAAGAAACATCCCTCTCCTTGCTCTTGCTGCTAAATATCATGCAAGAGAACACAGGCTTCTCCCTTAGTATTGGGATTAATTTTTCTTCCCTGCGTGTAATTCTGTGCCTGACAGAGCTGCACCCCTCCTCCTAGGGGTTTCCACAGTGTGGTCAGAGTTCAGAGAGAAACTCGAGGTTACATTAAACATTATTTCATTTTAAAAACCATCACCACCTTATTTCATGTTGTTAACTGGTCGTCTACCCGGTAAGAGTCGGATCTGTTAACATCAAAATGCATAGTCGTCACCTGAATGATTTTCCTGACGAGTTCTACAAAGTGAAGCATAGAGGTGAAAAGGCATAGACATTTACCATAAAATGATTTTAATTCGTGACTCTCTCTCTCTCCCCACCATCTCCCTATTAATGCATACAACAGAGAAACCCAAATCCCTAAGGGGAAATTACCATCTTATAAGGGAAGAAATGGAAAAAATACATGGTCCACATCTCTTCCACAGTGCATAATATTAGAGATCTGGAGGTCATTTATCCAACCCAAACTCAAGGGGCAAAATTTCCCTTGGAGTCTGACCTGTGTCTATACATTTTATTATACTCGCTAAAGTGGCCTTTTCACCTAAACACAGAGGCAGCATCACTTGCAGTCTGACTCTTAATTCAGACTTAATTCAGCAGACCCATGTGGGTCTGCTCAGCCAACTGCAGGGCAGCACCTTGGGAATGGCAGCAACTGTCCCTTGATTAATGCAGGTGAAAGCACTCTTTAGGTGTTTCCATTTTTATTTCTCGTGTTTCCTTTAGATGCAGGATATGTGCCTTTTGACATTTCTCAAGATGAGGAAAAAGTGGACAGCAGAACCCTTAATATAAGTGTAATTGCCTGGATTCAGATGAACCATGGGTCAAATCAAACCAGAAAACACATTTTTGTAAAAAAAAAATATCTGTTAGCAACACATGGGCTGACATATAGAACTGTCATAATTTCTGACCAAAGAGATTCCAGTGAATTTACTTCTGTACATTTTGCTGGCATCCTTCCCTGTATAGAGAGCTAATGAGAACTTCAGCACATTATTGATGGATGTGTCGGCCATCTCAGTGATGCAGAAAAGAAGTCAACATGTCTTAAGTGGATCTCGGATCTAAATAGGTTATAATTGTTACGTGATGCTTACAACATACTTATTTTAGGTTTCAGTGACCTGGTATGACTCAGTCAGCAACAGAATAATAGGTCAGTCAAATTTTAACCTGTGGTAAAAATGGCTTAACACTGATGTCAGTTTTATAAAAATGAAGATGACTACCTAGTAAAGAAAATCTAAATTCTTCTAAAATTCTTATGTAATCTTTTATAATGTTAATCATTATTTATTATTAACTACTAATAAAGGGAAAAAGAAGAATAGATATGTTTATCACTTGCCTTCTCTAATACTATTTTACAGTAAGTGGCTAATTTACATTTTCTTCATGCAATGATCTTAATACCAACTAGTTCTCTGCTAATAAAATTTTATTTGAAGGAAACAGTTAAATTTTTTCTCCCTTTAGTCTGAAGCCATTTTGGCAAGTTTTATGTGGAAAAAAAAGAGATGTAAGTTGGTGAAGTTATGACAACCGATCCATTAAAGAAATCTGGAGATATCTCTAACAAAGGTGGGGACATCATCTTTAGTTATTCATACAACCCATAAATCATTAGCCTTGTGCACACAGCAGTTATGTTTAAAAAGTACTCTACAGCCAGACTATTGGGGTTGCAATCCTGACTCTGCCATTAACTTGCTATGTTACCTTGAGCAGGCTTTTAAACCTCTCCAGACCTCCACTTCCTCATCTATCATTTAGGGACAATAGTACTACCTACTTCACAGGGTAGTTGTGAGAATTAAATAAGTTAAAACACCGAACATGCTTATAATAGTGTCTGGTGCTTAGTGTTCAATAAATGCTATTATTATGACTATTAGCAAACTTATTCTTTTATAGTTTGAATTGTGGGTATCATCTAGAATCTAACCAAAAAGAAAAAAGGACTCTTTCTCATCAGATATGACCTGGGTGGAATATGAGGTAATATGTAAAAAAGATCCCTGCAAACATTTGGCACATGGTACCAAATGCACAAATATTTTGAGGCTTTTGAATGTTCAAAGGATAGTACAGACTTAAGTGGACATTTCCCTCTTAACTGTAAAAACAAAGATGGAAGTTTGATTTACAAATATTGAATTCCTAGTACAAAAATGTGGACAAAATTCAAAATGCACACAAAAAAGCCTACATTGAAAACTCTCTGATTTCTGGTTACAGATGGCACACTAAATACACACATTTTGCTCTGTAAACTCCCAAATCCTCACTCAAATTACAGTAAGGGACTTTTAAAAAGGCATAAGAAACTCCAAGGAAGAGGAAAATAGTAGTGGAGGTACTGGCAGCAAAAGCTAGCAAGCAGAAAAACAAGAGATGACTTACTCCCAAAGGCTCATGAATTGGTGCCCCAAGCTATCTCTGGAAGTATGAGTGAAGACTGGTTCAAATTATATTCAAGACACAGACCCCAAACCCCCACCTCCACTCTGGCAGAAGGCTTATTCTCTTGGTGAGGGTCTCTGAGCTCACCAAGGCATGCTGTGCCAAGACCCCAAGTTCCAGATGCCCAAAGCCGGCTAATCCTCTTGAGGGAGGAGACTGGATCTATTCTGGGGAATCTGACCAGCACAGAAGAAGAGATCTTAAGTTATTGACAGATCACATCCATGAAAACAGGAATACTGCAAAAACAGGAAGATTCTAGTTCTTAGAAATTAAAACATAATTGGACATGGTGGGAAGGAAATCAAAGAAGAAATTCAAGAAAACTTCCCAGAACTGGAGGGCTTGACTTTCCAAATGGAAAGAGCCCACCAAGTACCCAGTACCATAAATGAAAACTGCCACAGACCAAAACACACCATCATGAATGTGCCCATGCACTGGGTGCAAAGGAAATCCTCCAAGTTTCTAACAAGGAAGGAAAAAAAAAAAAAAGAGACACAGGTCAAATATATAAGAGGATTAGGAATCGGAAAAGCTTTCAACTTCTCAAAAGCAACACTAAAAAAGATGACAGTAGAACAATGTTTTCAAAATTATGAGGAACACTGAGTTCCAGCCTAGAATTCCATATCTATCAATTAAGTATGAGGGTGAATTAAGGACATTTTAAGACAAGCAAGGTCTCAAAAGCTTCATCTGCCAAGTACTCTTTCTCAGGAAGCTACTGGAAGAGATGTTTTACCTCTCCCCAAAAGAGGGACAGTAAACAAAGATACAGACTGTAGGGCACAGGGCCTCTGAAATAAGTGGTATGTGAAGGCAATCCCCAGATGATGGTAAAGGAAGATTCCCAGGATAACAGCTGTGCATCAGGCCGCGAGGGTCATCAGCTCAGATACCAGTTATGTGTGAACTGATTTAAGAGCAGGTTTAGAAAAGCAGAGGAAGAATTGGTATATATCAATAGTGGCTATTGGTATCAATCAATCAGTCTGCCAGAATCATGCTCTAACTGCCTAGGACCATGGCTGGAGGTGTTAATGCCTCTTTTCCCATTGTAGGAGATTACTGGGAGATGCACTCTGTGCCTATTATTTAGAGATAAGGAGATGAATACTAAAAACAGCAGTGGAAGGAGTCCCAAGTGGTTGTGTTTGAGGACTGGGAAATGGGAAGGAAAGGGACTGCTTTATGTAACCAGTCATATGATCTTCTGATACTTCAAATTATGTGCATGTTTAACTAATGAAATTAAAATTAACCAACCAACAAAGAAGTCTCCCGCCCATCCCATGTCTCTTCTTAGAAGCAATCATTGTCCATTTCTGTGTCTGTCCAGCAATATTTGGGAAGCTTTATTAACTTTCATCAACTGACAGGAACACCTTAGCTCTAGAACTCTTAGGGTAGCTGAGTTTGCTGAGGAGACTGGAATTTACTGTGAATTATGAGAATGAGAACTTTTAAAGGAAATTTTTATCCAAAATGTACATTACAATGGTGGTTAACTCTTTTTTGAAAACTGGGAGTGTTCATGATCAACACTTTATTGTGATTACTTGAAGTTGTCACTGTGCATACAGAGGTGGGCAGGACACAGGCTGACAACAGTGGCAATGGAACTTGCTTTCTTTGAACATTCCCCTGATTTGAGCTTGCTTTGGGGTTGTATTGCTTTCCCAAAATGGCCAAGGCATGCCTTTCTGGCTGTGTAACTTTCTAGAGTAAGGTTTCTGAAGGTTTTTTGTACCAAGGACTCCTTTGGCAGTCAACTAAAATCAGCTCCTATCTCAGAATGTTTTTTAAATAGGTAAAACAAATAAAACAACATAGGAGTGCAAAGTAAAGCAATTACACTGAAATATACTTATCGGTATTAACGAACATACCTGTGGTATAGTAGTGTATGTACTTTCTTTTTTTTTTTTTTTTGAGACGGAGTCTTGCTGTGTCACCCAGGCTGGAGTGCAGTGGCCGGATCTCAGCTCACTGCAAGCTCCTCCTCTCGGGTTCACGCCATTCTCCTGCCTCAGCCTCCCGAGTAGCTGGGACTACAGGCACCCGCCACTTCGCCCGGCTAGTTTTTTGTATGTTTAGTAGAGACGGGGTTTCACCGTGTTAGCCAGGATGGTCTCGATCTCCTGACCTCATGATCCGCCCGTCTCGGCCTCCCAAAGTGCTGGGATTACAGGCTTGAGCCACCACGCCCGGCCGTACTTTCTTATTAAGGCATTATAGACAAGATCTAGCACTATGGTGAACAAAATTTCAAAGCAATGTTAAGTGATAGTTTAGATATCTGCAACAAGTGTAATGTGATCAGAAAATATCCTTGACGTCTACTGCTGTAAACAAAGTCAGATACTGCTAATACCACTGTATTCTGAGGCCTCCGTCCATATTTGAAGGGAGTGCTAAATTCTAGTTAAAGAGTAGTGAAATTAAACATGTGACTTTTCCCCCATTCTGCTTCACAGATCTCCCAGTTCTAGAGAAGCAGTTTGCAATGTGTGGGCCAGGGGATATCTGGAGTGACCCTTTTAGGGGTCTTCAAGGTCAAAACCTTTTTCAAAATCATACGAAGACATTACTGGATTTTTCCACTCTCATTCTCTCATGGGTCTACAGTGGAGTTTCCAGAGGCTACATGATGTGTGATGTTACCACAGATTGAATGCAGAAGCAGATGAGAAATCAGGCTGGTTTTCTATTAAGCCAGAGAATAAAGAGATTTGCCAAAATTTAAAACAATGCTGCTCTTTTCACCATTTTTTTTTTTTTGGTTTTGAAAGATAGTTATTTTCATAAAAGGTTTCTATGTTAACATGTAATGAGTTTATTATTGTTAAAGTGAATTTATTTAATCAATAAACATCTATTCCATATCAATATAGCATAGCTGCCTTTCTATGAAAGTAGCCACCCAAGGGCCAGGCGCGGTGGCTCACGCCTGTAATCCCAGCACTTTGGGAGGCCAAGGCGGGTGGATCATGAGGTCAGGAGTTCAAGACCAGCCTGGTCAATATGGTGAAAACCCATCTCTACTAAAAATACAAAAATTAGCCAGGTGTGGTGGTGCATGCCTGCAGTTCCAGCTACTTGGGAGGCTGAGGCAGAAGAAGCTTGAACCTGGGAGGCAGAAGCTGCAGTGGGCCAAGATCGTGCCACTACACTACAGCCTGGGTGACAGAGCGAGACTCCATCTCAAAAAAAAAAAAAAAAAGTAGCCACGCAAAGACCAAGGCCATTTCTCTCGTGTCTAGAAAACCATTGCTACATTTATCATTGTTACTGTCCTTCAACTTGACAAAATACTATCAAGGATTCCGTCAGCACTGGCACAGTGGTCCCAAGCCCTTCCTTACCAGCTCAATTTCACACACGCATCTCACTAGCCCTACATTAGGGTTTGTTTTCTTGTTTAAGTCCTGGGATACATGTGCAGAACATGCAGGTTTGTAACATAGGTATACATGTGCCATGGTGGTTTGCTGCACCTATCAACCCATCATCTAGGTTTTAAGCCCTGCATGCATTAGATATTTGTCCTAATGCTCTATCTCCCCTTGCCCCCGACCCCCCAACATGCCCCGGTGTGTGATGTTCCCCTTCCTGTGACCATGTGTTCTCACTGTTCAACTCCTACTTATGAGTGAGAACATGTGGTGTTTGGTTTTCTGTTCCTGTGTTAGTTTTCTGAGAATGATGGTTTCCAGCTTCATCCATGTCCCTGCAAAGGACATGAACTCATCCATTTTTATGGCTGCATAGTATTCCATGGTGTATATGTACCAAATTTTCTTTATCCAGTCTATTATTGATGGGCATTTGGGTTGCTTCCAAGTCTTTGCTATCTTAACCTACTGCCATTTGATGCCAATAATTATTTGTTGTGGGTCTACCTTGTGTCCACTGTAGAAGTTTAGTAGCAGCCTTGGCCTCTACCCACTAGATGCCAGCAGCAGCCTCCCTCCTGCTTCTCCCCAACTTGTGACAATGAAATGTCTCCAGACATTGCCAAATGTCCCCTGGGGTGGGGAGGCAAAATCATCCTGGTTGAGAATAGCTGCCCTCAGTGTACTTGTACAAGATGACCATCCCTCTGTTAGAAAGGCTCATTTTTCACATGTGTCCAATAAATACCAGGTCTCCTCTCTGGGGTGGGATTTTTTCCTGTCATTTAATTGATAAGTGACTATTTTTTAGAAAACAAAATACTCTCCTGGGTAGGTGATTTAATGGGAAAAAGAAAACAAGTATTAACAATGAGCTACTCAAGAGAATCTGGGCCTAGGGGGAAAAAAATTGTTCAAATATTAAATTTATAACATTTCTGTTCTGAAAATGGGCTGAGAACTAGACACATTCCCCCAAGAAAGGGAAGCTTGTGTGGGGTGGGTGTCCAACTAGGCAAACAGTACATACAGGTTTGCTTTTGGTCGTCCACAGCAACCAATACAATGCAGATGGTTGCCAAAGAAAGTCAGTGGCTCCCAGGAAGACTCCCGCCCATTGCGAGGAGGGGAGGGATTATGGAGAGGCCAGTTCAGAATAAACAAAGAGAGCCTGCCTTTGGAGAATAACTACATTTCAGGTGAATGGAAGCACCTAGAGAAAGAGCAGGTTACTGCAGGCTGTGTACTCAGGTAACCCTGGGAAGAGGGAGAACCCTCTGGAGACATGCCATGACAAAGGCCAAGATAGGACCCTGAAGGCTAGAGATGTTTTAGAGTGGACACGGCCTGAAGCCAGTGGAGACAATCTAGGAGGTTCAGGCCTAGTCACAAAAATTGGAAGACCTCTTCTCTTCTCTTCCTCTTTTCTTTTTTCTTCTCTTCTTTCTCTCTCTCTCTCTGTCTTTTTCTTTGTCTCTTTCTTTCCTTTTTTCTTTTTTTTTGAGACAGAGTTTTGTTCTTATCACCCAGGCTGGAGTGCAATGGTGCTATCTCGGCTCACTGCAAACTCTGCCTCCTGGGTTGAAGTTCAAGATTCTCCTGTCTCAGCCTCCCAAGTAGTAGCTGGGATTACAGGCATGCGCCACCACACCCAGCTAATTTTTGCATTTTCAGTAGAGACGGGGTTTCACCATGTTGGCCATGGCTGGTCTCGAACTCCTGACCTCAGGTGATCCGCAAGCCTCGGCCTCCCAAAGTGCTGGAATTACAGGCATGAGCCACCGCGCCCAGCTGGAAGATGTTTCTTAACATGATCACGGACTGCACCAGATCTGCCAACATACCTTACCCATATCTTCCTCAGCCAAAAGGCTGAGCTTCTTTGTCTAGGGTCCCTTCTCCAATATCCGAGCCAGAATTGGATAATGGAAGGAAAAAAAGTCAGGAACTGGGGTGCCTTGTCAACCATGCTGGTTAATTATCAACAGGCAAGCTAATTGTGGATGAAAAAAAGTGGAACTCATCCTATAAGCCTGCTGACTTTTATAGATTCATTAGCTTCTCAGGAAAGGTTATTTGAAAAACTGTCTCATCTTGTCAGAGCTCAAGTAGCAAGGGATTTATCCAGACCTTGGTTAGATAAGCAGGGTATTCTGCAAACCTGTGACAGCCAGGTCTATGGAAAACCTCTCCCAGACTCTTGGTCCCCTTCCTCATCCACAGTGTGCCCCTAAGCAGCTATTCTATACTGGGTGATGCTGACAGCCTTTTCCCGGGACTTGGAATTGGAACAGAGAACAAGAAAGAGGTCCTTTCTCAGTTCAGGTTGCTAGACTTGTGCAGTATATACGTTTGGGAACTGCAGGGTGAGCATATTCTATCCAATGTTGGTGGTTTCTGACATCTAAAACTCTAGGTATGGTGGTGGTCCAACTAGATCAGGTGCTTAAAAGAGATGAGAGAGCAGGATAAAGATGTCAGAAAATTCACCACCATAATAATACCCACTCATAATTTCCCCTAAGTTCTTCTGAATATTTTATTTTAAACAAATATTTCAGGTTCTAGCAACTTTAAAAATTAAATCCTCCAGCCAGGCCCAGTGGCTCATGCCTATAATCCCAGCACTTTGGGAGGCCGAGGAGGGTGGATCACCTGAGGTCAGGAGTTCTTGACCAGCCTGGCCAACATGGCGAAACCCAGTGTCTACTGAAAATACAAAAAACTTAGCCGGGCATGGTGGTGGGCATCTGCAATCCCAGCTACTCGGGAGGCTGAGGCAGGAGAATTGCTTGAACCTAAGAGGCGGAGGTTGCAGTGAACCAAGAACGTGCCACTGCACTCCAGCCTGGGCGACAAGAGTGAAACTTGGTCCCAAAAATAAAATAAAATAAAATCCTCCATATCCATTCCTTTTTCATGAAATCCCCCCTCTAACTATCTTTAAAATCCTGAATAATATCTTGGTCTACATATTAGTGAGGTGATACTTAGGCCAGGGAGATAAATTCATCCTTTACACTCTCTAAATCATACTATGTTTATGGAAATGAAAATTTTGATTCATTTATAATGATAGTGCTTCCATGATTAGTAAATATAAAAACATCCAGTCAGTCCTCATGTTGCTTAAATGCCTATCTGTATGGGTGTGTGTGTTTCGAGGGGTGAAAATAGTTTCAATTGCCTGGTTGAGTGGAGGTTGGTAGCACTGCCATGATGGCTTCAACAGCTGGGTAGAAGTGCCAGGGGACAGCGTGAGGCAAATAACTCTCAAAACCTGCCCTGCCCATGCTATGATTTATTGCTTTGCACTAGCTACATGTCACTCACTGTCTTATCTCCTTGGAAATGATAAAACCACTAATCTGAATATACCCTGGTAGAGGTAGTTTGAGTACATCTGCTCATCAAAAGAGGCTTTCTTTCTTGCAGTTTTGATGAGCGGCAGGTAAGATATGGACACCCAGGTTTCATTCACTGAGGTCCATGTACATGACAGTCTGTACTGTAAGCATGTCAGGTGTAAGGGGCATTCCTGGCTTCACAGGATTTAAAGCAAACAGATACCCTCCCAGCTTTGGGAAGAGGGTTCAAGATTGAACAGACCCACTGACATTCTCCTGTGGTCACCCTTTTGAAGTGGTGCTCATTTGACCCTTTGCCTCTAGTGACCAGGGAAGACATATGTTGAAATCACAGGACAGCTACTGAGGATCACAAACCTTCTGGACTAATTTATACATCTGCGTTTTATTTAAAAAATTTTTAAATCTAAAACATAGATCCTGAGATATACTAATATTTGCTAGTTGGGTGGACACTGGCCCCACCTTACTTGGTTTGAGTGTCAGATGCTGCATGTGAAGCTCAAATTAGAAGGTATCCTCTTCTCTTGTGTTTTTTACCCTGTTCCATGGGCAAGGATTTGATAGAGGGCCCCTCTTGGGCAGGTTCACTTTCATTCCAGTGGGATATAGTGAAGTTTCTGTTTGCATAGGTATGTGGCTTTAACAAGATCAAGTTAGTTTTAACTAAATTAAAAATCTCAAAATGGACTTTTTAAAGATTCTTGGGGGTGGTGGGGGGAAGCCTGCATTAAAAACACGCCGATATTTAAAGAATACTTTTTCTCAACCACATCCACTTAAGAATTTATCTTTTGGCGCATATATGTATTATTTTGAGAAATGTCTGTTCATGTCCTTTGCCCACTTTTTAATTTTTCTTTTCTTGTAAATTTGTTTAAATTCCTTGTAGACTCTGGATATTAGACCTTGTCAGATGGATAGACTGCAAAAACTTTCTCCCATTCTGTAGGTTGTCTGTTTACTCTGATGATAGTTTCTTTTGCTGTGCAGAAGCTCTTAAGTTTAAATATATTTCATTTGTCAATATTTGCTTTTGTTGCAATTGCCTTTGCATTTTCATCATGAAATCTTTGCCTACTCCTATGTCCAGGATAGTATTGCCTAGATTTTCTTCCAGGGTTTTTATAGTTTTGGGTTTTACATGTAAGTCTTTAATCTATCTTAATTTTTGTATATGGTATAAGGAAGGTCCAGCTTCAATTTTCTGCAGATGGCTAGCCAGTTCTCTCAGCACCATTTATTAAATAGGGAATCCTTTTCCCATTGCTTGTTTTTGTCAGGTTTGTTGAAGATCAGATGGTTGTAGGTGTGTAGTCTTATTTCTGGGTTCTCTATTCTGTTCCATTTGTCTTTATGTCTGCAGAGACGTGGGATCAATCTAAACATCCATCAGTGATAGACTGGATAAAGAAAATGTGGCACATATACACCATGGAATACTATGCAGCCAAAAAAAGGAACGAGGTCATGTCCTTTTTAGGCACATGGATGGAGCTGCAAGCCATGATCTTCAGCAAACTAACGCAGGAACAGGAAACCAAACGCTGCATGTTCTCACTTTTAAGTGGGAGCTGAGTGATGAGACCATATGGCCACATTGGGAAGAACAACACACACTGGGGGGAGGCCTGTCAGAGGGGGTTGAGGTGGGAGGAGGGAGAGCATCAGGGAGAATAGCTAATGGATCCTGGGCTTAATACCTAGGTGATGGGATGATCTGTGCAGTGAACCACCATGGGACACATTTACCTATGTAACAAATATGCAAATCCTGCACATACACCCCTGAACTTAAAATAGAAGTTGAAGGGAAAAAAATGCATATTTTGCGTATGTTCTACAGGATATCTTGCACAGGAAGAGTACATTAGTGCTCTTTCAAATTACCTGTATACCTACAATTACATATATAAATATCAGAGATTTTAGCCAAAAAAAAAAAAAAAAAGCTAGAGTATGAAATCAAAAAAGTTCAGAAGAGTACTGTTCCAGATGTAGAATTGCAGGGTATCTTGGTTCACCTTTTCCCTGTAGGGAAAAATTCTATCATCAGGGGTGCTTTCCTGGGGTGCATGGGGATACCTCCTTTCTTATCCCTGACTTCACACTGTTCTCACCTTGCTTTTTTCACCACTGGCACACTGTTATAAGTGGGAGATAAAGGGTTCTGCCACCTCAACAGAATTAAGAATGCCTCCTCTATGCAGGCCCCCTTTCTGCCATTAGATTACAGATTCTTTTTTTTTTTTTTGAGATGGAGTCTTGCTCTGTCGCCCAGGCTGGAGTGCAGTGGCGCAATCTCAGCTCACTGCAACTTCCGCCTCCCAGGTGCTGGGAGCAATTCTCCTGCCTCAGTCTCCTGAGTAGCTGGGACTACAGGCGTGTGCCACCACACCCAGCTAATTTTTGCATTTTTTTATTAGAGACGGGGTTTCACTATGTTGGCCAGGCCGGTCTAGAACTCCTGACCTCGTGATCTGCCCACCTAAGCCTCCCAAAGTGCTGGGATTACATGCGTGAGTCACCACGCCCTGCTAGATTATGGATTCTTAGAGTACAAGGATACTAACTTATTTGCATCTTAGAAAGCATGACATAGAGAAGATGTTCAATACATGTTTAACGCAATTGAATAGAGGGGGAAAGTTTGGTGAACTTGGAATCCAAAGTGCTGTATTGCTAGATGCTTGGAGAGGAAGAAATGCAATCTCACACAAAAACAGCTTACCAATACAACTGATTCTTCTTACAGCCAATGCTTAATTTGACAATGTATGCTAAATGTATCACTTAACCTTTTATTAGTAATTTCATTTTTTATCTAGTAAAATTCAGTTTGTTTAGAACAGATGCAGGGAACTGGGTATTATGGTTACCTCAACATGATGGTTAATGGGAAGGCAATAAAGGACTGTTGACCACTTTTTAAAATATTAATAAAGTAGCATAAATTAATAACAAAACTATATTCTACACAATCTCTTTTATGAGTTAGATAGTATTCCATCATTATGAATACCTGTCACTATGGTACACTGAAAATTTCTAGTTGGAACTTTCTGAATAGTTGGATTTTTGTACAAGATGAGATTACTAGTGCTAAGTCTAGATGCAGAATTTTAAATTCATGGGGAAAGGAACTAAATAACAGGAAAAAAGGACAGGTAAAGGTACCATTAAGTGTATTTAGTTGTGGTTGCAGTTTAAATTGTTGATTTTTTTTCTTCAGAGAGGACAAAGTTGGATACTGGCCAACTGAGCTGAGCAGCTCCAAAGGGACACTTGTGACCTGGGGTGGTGCTTGGTGAAAAGGATCCCAGCTAACCCACCCCAGGCACGGCTAGTGGTGTCCACATCAACATGTTTCTAGTGGACAGCCACTAATAGCAGCCCTCCAGGGTGACTTTATATATATTTTTGTATCTGTGAGGTCTTAGTCTTAAGTAAGCTTGAGAATGACATGAATAGTAAAATCCAATTTCTTATTTTTTTTTCTTTTCTGAGACAGGGTCTTACTTTGTCCCTCAGGCTAGAGTGCAGTAGCACAATCTCGGTTCACTACGGCCTCGACCTCCCAGGTTCAAGCGATCCTCCTGTTGCAGTCCCACAAGTAGCTAGGACTACAGGCATGCACCACCACACCCGGCTAATTTTTTGTAGAAAATGGGTTTCACCATGTTGCCCAGGCTGGTCTTGAACTCCTGAACTCAAGCCATCTGCCCACCTCAGCCTCCCAAAGTGCTGGGATTACAAGCGTGAGCCACTGCACCCAGCCTCAATTTCTTAATATTACAGCTCCTCAAACAATCAGCATATAAATCTCTATCCAGATACCTATGTACGAAAAGTATACAGGCTTTGCTCTGTATATCTGTATATTTCTCTGTTGTTTAGATCTTTTACCACAGAAATGCATTCACGTAGTACTTGTACCTAAAAAAAAAAAAAACAGTTAAAACTACGTTTTGTCTTCTTGGATGAAAGAACAAAAGAAAAATGTTCTGTGAAAGTTCTCAAAGAACTGGAACGTATCACCCACTACTGCCTCAGATTCAACCTGTCAAAGCTACTCTCAATGGACACTAAAACAAAAAAGGTCACCCCATTAATCATGACATTTAGGTAACAAAAAAGAACCCACCTTTCTTATTTTCTGGCACACAAAAATTCAACACCAGAATGTTATTAAATTGAGTTAGTATTATCAGTAAAAAATATGCTCTATTTCCCATTATTTATGAAGCCCTATTCTTTTCTTTCTTACCAATTACATTCCCTATCATTTCCAAAATATACAAACTGTTTTCAATCAACAGATTTCTTTATTACAGTGTGCAGCATGCTTGTTACTGCCTCTTTTCTATATTGAATCCTTGATTGGACAAGCATTTTGAATTTAACACGGACCATGATTGCACATATCAAACAAATTAAAGCTGCCAATCTCTTTTTGGAGACCATCCTTTATATACACTACCACTGAAGAGCACCCTAAGTGTATTTGCTTAGGAAAAATGGGGCAGGAGTGAAGAAATGATTGCTGTCAGAGTTTGCCATGTTATCTAGCTGCTCTTACAAACATGTACTCAGATATTGTTATCCTTTTAAAACATATTTTGCAACTCTGATGTCAAAACTATCCATGTAGCTTTTACAACATTAAATATTCTTCATACTAATCTTAAAAAAGGACTTGATAAACCCAAAATGATAAAAAAGTGGAAGAGACCAGACAGTAGGGTTAGAATGCTGACTTGAAGTTCACTAATAAACTTGCTTTTGGATGACAGGGGTGGATGGTAGCAGTGGAATTTTTCCTGTTCCCCCTCTAGAAAATGAGAATGTACCTCGGGTACATTTAGAGCAGTTGTCTGTTGAGAAACTTGAAAAGACTTGCCATTAAGTGGCACTGGAAAAAAAAATATGTTTTATTACTAGGCATGGTTAGCATTCAAGAGTTAAAGTCTAATATGTAGAACCAAAATGTTTTCAAAAACTTGAAGAAAGATGTATTTCTATGGCAAGGCAGAGTTGCTAGTTTTTCAAATAAAAACTCTGCAAAATAAACACTTTATGATAATGAATACTAGGATATTTTTTAAATCATTAAAACAAACTTCAGTTAGACATTACTAAATATAGGGCTTTTGTCATCTTATGAAGCTACTTAAAGACAGTTTCAGAAGCTTTCCATATTTGAATTGTCAATCACAGGTGAAAATATTGAAGCAAGAGGAGTCTTTGATACCTCTATTTATTTTAAGAACCAAAGCAGGTTCTTAACACCAGGAGAGGGTTCCACAACTTTGAAAACTATGAAAAAAGCTGCAAAAACATACAGGTGAAAAAGAAAACTTTCCTGGAATCACTCTTCTTGCTCTTTTTAATCCAAGAGTTTGGCTAACTGCTCACCTCTTCCTTTCCTCAAAACCATGAAAGCAAAGGCTTTGTATATTTCTACACTATTTGTATATCTGTGTATTTCTACAATACAGCTGAACTTTTACGAGCTCAGCCACAGAACCTGGCCTTCTGACTAGCCAAGAACTAAAAGATGGGAGGGAGTAATAGTGATGAGGTCAGGCAGTTTTATTGGTTTTATCCATTCATTCGTCAGCCACCATCAGACACACTGTTGGATTTAGTGCTTAGCAACACAAGGATGAAAAAGCAATTAGCTCTGGCTCCAAGGAACTCGCATATAGTGGAAGAGAGATGCATAAGAAAAAATACATGTGAGAAAACATACAAACAGCTAGGTGAGGAAGTGTCTAACTCTATCTGGAGGCCACAGAAGGAGCCAGATTTGGGCTGAGAGACCATGAGTAGAGACAGAAGAGTTTGAAGAAAAATCAGAAGTTTAACTTAGAAAAGAAAACATGCTGATCCTTCACTTACCAAGCCCACCTTGGTATCAGCATGTCACTGTTTTCCAATAGCTGGTAGGCTTTTAGTTTGTTATACATAATTCTAGTACATACTGATTCTGCACACAGTGTACACGGATACCAAAGTGTGTGACGTCCAGTCAGATTGGTCAATGGGGGCACATACCCTCTACTGAGAATTTTAAGGTATCGAGCCCTTCCTTCCCGATAGTGATCTGATATAGGGGGATTTAAAAGGTTAACTAGGTTCGTTTAATTGCTGCAGTCCATTCACTGATGTCCTTATTGGTTTTTTAAAGTATAGACATATGGTATAGATAGCTTGCCAGCACAGGATTTAGCAGCAGAAAGGTTTCTTACCATCTTCATGGGAATCTCACTGAGGCTCTCTATCTGCAATTGGTGAAATAGCAATAATGCCTCCTAGAATTAGCATCAGGAGAAAATTGAGACATAATGCATAAAAAGAGCCTGTACTGTGTCTGGCACATAGTAGGTACTTGACTGAGAACAGTTACAAATGGTTATGCTCTTTTATTGATACATTAATTGCCTATGGAATTATGAGACTCGAACCATAGGCTTTTCCCCGTGGAATCTGTGAGGAACTACTCAGAATTACTCTAGGTGAATGTGACTGGCGTCAAGTGCCTTTCAAAATACACAGTATTTGTTAATATGGTCCACAACTTGAAATTACAGATTCCCTAATAATGTATTATAAAGAGCCTTAAGTATTTATTTGGTGTCAACTACTTAATTTCAATACTTCTTGTGTGCTCTGCACAAGGCAGTAAGCTAAATTAAGACATATAAATGTCAGGATAACATTTTATACAATTCAAGAATTCTAGGATGTATATAAGAACATCAGAATTCATATAGAGAAATTCATTCTTTAGTTGTTTGTCATAAAAACATTTTTATTTGAACTCTAATAACTATAATTTATTTTGTAAACTTCCTGGTAAACTCAAATCTTTACATATAATCAACTTATTAAAAAGCATGAAGTGGTATATGACTATTTCCATTTTGGGGGTAGAATTAATGATCATAAGACATTTATTAGCTGAAAGTCTGTGAACTGGTGGATCTTCAGTAGAATCTAGCTAGAAGGTGTGTCTGTATAGTTAATGGTGTTCAACTATTTTTCAAGAATTTTAATGCCTTTGGGTAGAGCTTGCATTCCCCAGCTTCCCATCAATCAGCATTTCCTGCTATCTGACACCCTGACATCTGATCCTTGATTGTGCCTGCATTAGACCATAATGCAGAACAAACTTGACTCAATTAGCACCTAGTGAATACCTTAAGAGTAATGGCAGCACAAACTCCTTCAAATTTCACATCTTTTAGGTCATGAGGGTTTTAGTGATTTGAAAACAACTTCTACGCTGCCAAAACAGACTGGCAGGGAGTTATCAGTTTGGGAGAAAAATTAGGTATAACTTATTTCTAAGTGGTTAAAGACGGGATTTTGCTGACACAGTACATCAGTTGCCTTTTGTTTTTAAGGAATTCTTGAAAACGTTCTATAGATGCCTTATATGATTACAAATAAGAGTTCTGTATTATTACAGACTTACCATAATATATCAAATGAGTCGCATTTATTGGATTTCAACTATGCACATGTATCTTATTTAGTCTACATACTTACTCTCTAAAGGACACGCATTACTAAAACATTACCAAGTTATTACTGATTCTGCAATATCTCTTTGAGAAATGCTGAAAAATGAATTTTTATCCCTATTTTAAGATTGGAAAACTCACAGCACAGTAATCTGTTGGAAACTTCATAGAGACACTACAACAGGAATCCAGGTTTTCTGACACCCAAATCTATGGGTTCTCTACCGGATGTAACCCCTAAAAGAAGATTTTGACAAAGATGAGACAAAGAGTCTTTTAAGATCACTTACGACCCTGTGTGACTGCTCTGAGCAAGAATTAGGGCAAGACGGCTCTTTTTTCATCATGATTAATTGGAATCAGACATGCCATAGAGTTTCTTGGCATATTAGTATACTGATATTTTATTGAAGGTCATCTAGGTTCAGGTTTATTTTGTATATAATCTTTAGAACTGAATGCCTCCCACCTAAAACACTTCATAATAATGTTTGTTATTAATCTGGCATTTCTGTGTGTATGTTTTGGGGTCAGTTTTTAATACAAAATGATTTTAAATATGCACAGATTCTATTATTCCTTAATAAAACCCACAGTTCAAAGAACTAAGATGACCCTGAAAGTTGTTATTATTATTATTTAAGAGGATAGTTTGATTTTATGTCATTGAAGGGAGAGGAGAATAACTAAATTGGGACTGTTCTTATATAGTAGTGAGATTTCATGGGGTTACCATTATATATATTCAAAATTAAAACTATTTTTTTTTTTTTTTTTGAGACGGAGTCTCGCTCTGTCGCCCAGGCTGGAGTGCAGTGGCCGGATCTCAGCTCACTGCAAGCTCCGCCTCCCGGGTTCATGCCATTCTCCTGCCTCAGCCTCCTGAGTAGCTGGGACTACTGGCGCCCGCCACCTCGCCCGGCTAGTTTTTTTGTAGTTTTAGTAGAGACGGGGTTTCACCGTGTTAGCCAGGATGGTCTCGATCTTCTGACCTCGTGATCCGCCCGCCTCGGCCTCCCAAAGTGCTGGGATTACAGGCTTGAGCCACCGCGCCCGGCCAATTAAAACTATTAATAGCTTAGAAGGAAACTCTTGTAGACTTTTAAAATAATTATACCTATCTCACAAGTCATGTTGAAAGTTTTGAATAGATAACCAGCCCACATTAGTAATAAGTGCAAAGGCTGAGCAAACACGAACAGTCCTATGAATTTGCAGCATATTATATAAGGAGATGGAATAGTGAAAAGCATTGGAGTCCCGCAACCCTGAGTAGAAGGTCGGGATATGCCATTTACCAAGTAAGCTATTCAACCTCTCCAAGCCTTAGTTTCCTCTCCTCTAATAATAATTATAGTACCAACCTCAGAGTTTTAGTTTTTAAAGGTTAAACAAAATGTACACAAAGTCCTTATCCTTACTGTGATGCCTAAAACATAAACACTCAATAAAATATTAGTTACGATTATTAGCTATTCATTCCACACCTATTTATAATAAAGATTTAAGCAGTTCTGTAATCAAAAGAAATTTGCCCAAGTTAACATGATATCTGTTTAATGGTATTTATAATCATAATCATTATTGTGCTATATTGTAATTAGGCACAAATGGTAAACTGTTGGTATAAGTGACTGTAATTAGTATACAGTCAAACCTTTTTTTTTTTTTTTTTTTTTTTTTACGGTTTTTCGCTTCTTTGTTCTTGATCTAACATGTGATCAATATCATTATCAACTGTTTCCCCGCATTTACTGGTTGTGCGATTCTGATCACATCACCTATCCTCTTTAACATTTCCTTTTCCTCTTTGTGAAATAGTAATAAGACCCATTTCATAGTTAAGATTAAACATAGTAAAGTATAAAAAGTAAATATATATATATAAAGATGCAGTAAAAACATAAAGATTACACAGAGAAATAGCAGAATGCCTGGCACAGAACTGATCAATAAATGGCAGCTGTCAGCAGGTGGTAGCATTATAGTTTGTCATGACTAATATTACAATGCTCTTTCCCCTATGGAACTTAATGGCCGTATTCTCAAAAACTTTAAGCCTAGGAACAAGCTTCAGGCATGAAGGTGGGTAAGACTTTCGAGCAGTGGTATTCAACTGCTGCTGTACGCTGGGATGAAATTACACTGATGCCTGGGTCCATCTCAGAGAGTCAGCTTTAACTGGCTTGGGTGGATTTTTAAAAAAAGCTCCTATGTTAGGCTTTACTGGGTATTTGAAGTGGAGAATCTCTCTGTTGGAGGGATGGCTGAGCTCAGGTGAACCCCATTCTTGGTTCCAGAGACAGCCAAGAATCTTAGTGAGTCCTGCTTACTTTGGGAGAAGAGGAAGTAGAAAGAAGGTCTTTTCTCTGGGAACTCAAAGAGGAAATAAATCAGGTGTGCTTTTAGGGTTGACCTTAAGGACAACTTTGTGTATATGTGATTTTAGGAACAACAGGAAAGTACCCCTGCTCCAAATATAACCCATCATCTACTTGCTCATATTTGGTATTATTTCCACATAAAACACAGCAAGTTAAATCTGACAATACAAATAACCCTGGAAAGAATAATATAAACACATCAAAAAAGAAGTATTTTCAGTTTTTGAATGGTACAAACAGAAGGTTTCCCTTTATTTTAGAGGTCAAGAAGGAGGCAAGGTAGCAGGAGAGCTCTAGACACCAAAGGGACCCCATCCAAGCAAGATGGTGAAAAAGAGCAGAAACTGACTAAGCAAACCAGACTAGTATCCCTGAGTTTACAGTTTTGTAGTGGAAGGCAAGAAAGGAGTTGCACAGGACTGCATCTTTATGGAAGCCCCAGTCACAAGGTCATGAAAGGAATAGCTAGCTGCAGACGTCTAGCAAGTGCATCTCTAAAAGCATGGTGCTATTACACTGGAAGTAGAAGTGTCCTCACTAAACATGCAGAACATTAAGGTCCTATGAAGAAAAAATAGAAGCAATATATTGATAGAAAAAAAATTAAGCCTCTAACTCTGTGGTTCAACATCAGAGCCAAAGTAAAACAGTATTTCAGTATCTGAAAATAACTTTAGTTCTGCCTTGTTCATGGCTATTCTGGCATTACATACGTATCAAATTGTGCTGGTTAGAATACAACCTAGTCAATGTTCTCATTAGTAAATACCTCAGATGTGGTTCTCTAAGTTTGTCAGCCATCCTAGACACACACTTATGGACAAATAAAACATATTTTGGAGTCAAAATATTGTTATGATACATCTGTTTTAAGTTTATTTAGTATTTCGGAACTCCTTTTTTGGAGGGTCATTTTATCCAACATCCTCCTATGAATTGAGCTTTTTAAAAATTTTGCCATTTTATCTATCATCATCCTCCTGTTTATAATCCCCCCACTCCAAGAGAAAGATTATCTCCTAAGGATCGATTTTTCAAATTTAGTAGCTTTCCATAGAATCTTTCTGATACTGTCAACACATGAAGGTTTCCTTTCCCAGTTGGTTCACCCGCCGTCAGCTCTTAGTGAGGGCTGGGTCCTTGACGCTACTTCAATCTCCTCAGAGTGCCCACTAACACATATGACCTACTAGGAAGAGGTGCACAGCTCAGTAGATAACTTTCAACAGAGTATTAGCAATGTAGCTGTCCCTTAAGGGTCTGTATAAAACTTTTTATGTAGCATGAATATAGAATTGATACAGGGTACTTACTCATATGCTCAACTCCACTTCAATCTATTTATAGTGCATCAATTGTCTAACAAGTATTGAAATATTTGAGGGTAGAGGTGCCAGAGAGATGACAGACAGTCCTGAGATCAGGGGTTGGAAGCTGGCAACCTACCAGCTGAATCTAACCGGACACTGTGGACAGCACAGTGTTTCAAAAGTTTTTGAAACTGAATGCCTTTAGGGAAGGCATGGTGTGTTAAGCTAATTTTAAACTTTATCCCAAAGGACTTCAAAGAATTTTTAGCTCAGGGACTTTGTTTTTCAGCAAGATAATTCTGACAGCAGTGTGGAGGATAAATCAAAGGGGGGATGGCTGCTTACACATAGTGCGGCCCAATAGAAATATAATGTAAGCCATATACACCATTCTGAGAACATTCAATGTTCTAGTAGCCACATTTTTAAAACCCCTAAAATAAAACAAGTAAATCTTAATGTTTCATTTAATCCAGTACATCTAAAATATTTTCCTTTCAGCATGTAATCAATGTATGAATATTAATGAGGTATATCTGATACTTATGACGCATCTCAATTTAAACTAGCCACATTTCAAGTGCTCAATAGGCACACGTGGCTAGTGGCTACTGCAATAGACAGAGCAGGTCTAGAAGTAGAAAAGCCAAGAAGACTTGTCTAGGAATCCTGTTGAGAGGACCACCTGAACTACGTGGCAGCAAGTGAAAATGGCAGAAGGAGAGAGCTGCAGGGTGTACTCAGAGGTAGAACCAGCTTACAAATCTTTTTTTTTTTTGAGACGGAGTCTCACTGTGTCACCCAGGCTGGGGTACAGTGGCACGATCTTGGCTCACTGCAACCTCCACATCCTGGGTTCAAGCGATTCTCATGCCTCAGCCTCCTGAGTAGCTGTGATTACAGGTGTGCGTCACTACGCCCAGCCAATTTTTGTATTTTTAGCAGAGACGGGGTTTCACCGTGTTAGACAGGCTGGTCTCGAACTCCTGACCTCGTGATCCTCCCATTGCGGCCTCCCAAATTGCTGGGATTACAGGTGTGAGCCACTGTGCCTGGCCACAAATCTTGGATATGAATTGGATGTGGAGGGAATGGGAGAAGAGTCTATAGGATTGTTTCTGGCTTGGATGACAGGATAGATACGGAGTGCCAGTGACTGGGAAAGGGAGGGTAAAAGAAACAGCTAGTGGGTAACAAGGAATACGATGACTTCACTTCTGGACATGTTGATTTTGACAGATGTTCATGGGACAGACATCTCAGTGGATTTATCTAGGAGATCAATAGGTATGCAAGTCTAAAAGTCAGTCTGAAAGAGGACTCGATTGGTTGAGTTAGACTTGGAGTCCTTGGTGTGTAGGGTACAGATGAGATCATCCATGGAGAATGCACACAGAGGGAAGAGAACAGAGGGGAAACTAGATAAACCAATGTTTTCAATACGCTGCCCCCTGCCTCAATTATAAAAGTAACACACTGTCAGGAAAATGACCGCTGGCATCTCACTGCATTTCCTGCCAGCCTTTTTCTAAACTGATGTTCATGAATATATATATGTGTGTTACTACAGGGGAGAGTATATTAACTACATGGACCTGAAACCTGTTTTTCTTACTTAATACATACAATTCACTTTTACAGAACATGGATAATAATCCACATTGTAATAGCTGTCCAATACCCTATGATACAAAGGATGTACAATTTTTCAAACTATATCAACATATAGATTAACATCTCAACATACATTGTGAACTGTACTTTTGACTGTGTAAGAGGAAATCATTTTAAAAATGGAAAACAAATGGGGTGGAGAGGTCAATGGTAGATGGACTGCAAAGATTCCATTGGGTTTGGTAACTAGGAAGTCACTAAGGACCCTGGTGTGAGCAATAGAGCTGTTGAGTGAACTAAATGCTAGAGAAGTGAAGAGCCTATATACAGCTCTCTCACAAGAATTTATAAAGAAGTGGGAGCAGGGGAACATAAGATTAAAGAAAAGCTTTTGTTAAGTTTTAAAATAGTCAAGGTTTAGTGTCTCTGGAATAACTGTGCCTGTTCCATTCTCTTGCAAAAATCACCTCAAATCTCACCTCCTCCACTAATTCTTTTCCCACTAACTTAAGCTCTATCTGATCTCTTCCTCTTAAAAATGGATTAGAAATTTTTACTCTTAACCTCCCAATATACAGCTTAGGCTAGAGGTTCTCAGTCATGGGGTGCAACAGGAGAGCCTCCACAACAAAGAATCACCTAGCTCAAAATGTCAACAGTGCCAAGGTTGAGAAAATCTCCACTATATTTGGAATTCAAGCCACCTCTCTCCCACCAGGGCGCAGGACTACTGTGACTAAAACCTTCTAAGTACTCTCCTCACTTCTCCTCTTGTTCCCCTATGATGCAGCAGCCAGAGTGACCTTCAAAAACAGATCAGATCCTGCCACGCCCCTTCTCTGCCTAAAATCTTCAATGGCTTCCTAGTGCACATAGCTTCTCTACCCCCATTTCCTATAGGCAACAATTCTGAATTTGCTGTATCTCTTTTCTACCTGCATATTATACTTTTACTATATATTTGTATAAGCATAAACAACACAGACACTATCTTAATGTTGTTTATAAAATTTATATAAATCATTTTATATGTACTTCTCTGTCACTTACCTAGGAGACTATTATAGACAGTGCAGATATTCACCCATAAACATCTCCTTGAGCATGGTACATGGAGGTCGGGGCTGGTGTCTGTCTGTAGGGCATACACCTAGAAGTGGAATTGCTGGGCCTTATGTTTGCACAGCTTCAATTTTACTAGATACTGCCACATTTCTTATACCAACTTACTCCCATCAGCAAATGTAAGAGAGTTCCCATGTCCTCACCCAGTATTCCCCAGTTTTGGTTAACAAAGCAATACAAAAACTATAGTCAGTGTTCAAACATCGGACAATTCCACAGGACCATCTGTGTTTCTTCCTCTGCTTGAAAAATCAGAACATCTGGCAAAACAGAGCTCATGTTTTCTGTATGAAAACAGCATGTATACTTCATCACGGTCCTAAAGAAATTTGAGTTTGTGAACCCTGCACTAGGTGGCCATGACACATTATTAAAATCTTGAACCATTCCAGTCAACAACCCTCGGTGTGGCATGCTGGCATCCATGAGTCCTGAGGTCTGGGAGCTGGCAATACCCACAGGTAATGACTCATATGCAGGTCCTGTCTGTCCACCCCCTATTCCAATCTGGTCTTTTCATCATCAGCTCTCTTCTTTATCTACAAACTAATCAGTACTACTAATTTTAGTTAATGGCTGCTACTTGCTTCTCTCCTCCTTCCATTCTTTTACTGCCTATATTCTTAGTTTCATACTTTTTTTGGCCTTTTATAGGTATGTAACAGGTATTCAAAAATACTGTGTAAATTAGTTCAGGAGATAATAGAGGCCTGAATTTTTATTAACTATTTATTAAGTGAAGGTAAAAGAGAATGAATGAATGCCAAAATTCTATTCTAGTGTTTCCTAAACTATGTCCTGCACCTACATAAACATGGAGAGAGCTGGCTTAAAACATAATTAAACAAATTTCTATTGCAGGACACCTTTGAGCCTAAAATATGCTAATATACATTGAAAACAATGAAGGGGCGGGGGATATAGAATGTAGCATTTTCTAAACTTCTTTGGTCAGGGAGCCTTTGTTACCCCCAGGAATACTAACGACACTAGAATTACATAGAACAGATTGGGAATGCTGCTCTTTTTAAATGGCCCTTCAACTTTCGTTTTTTTCCCTACACTAATCTATAAAGTGTATTTTGTTTCTAACAATGAAGTTACCTTCCCAGGGAACTTTGGGTTTTATATATATAAATATATATAAACATATATATATATAAACATACATATATAAGTGTGTATATATAATTAGTTGTTGATTTTTTTAAAGACAGGGTCTTGCTTTGTCACCCAGGCTACAGTACAGTGGCATGATCATAGCTCACTACAATCTTCAACTCCTGAGCTCAAGTGATCCTCTTGCCTCTCACCTTCCCAAGTAGCATGCTCAGCTAATTTTTTTTTAAGAGGTGGGGTCTCACTATGCTGCCCAGACTGGTCTAGAACTCCTGACCTCAAATGACTCTTCTGCTTCAGCTGGAGGGAGGGTGGGCTGGGATTAAAGGCATGAGCCACCAGACTCGGCCTATATATTTTAAAGTTATTAAAAGTAATTCCTCCGATAGAGAGGAGAGGAGTTAGGTAGAATATCTGTCTTACTTTTTTCCCATTCAGGAATTTCAATAATAAAGCTTTAAAAAATGGTTTTAGGTGTCTCTTGTTATTGAAAACTAAAATATAACAAACTGGTTGATCAAAGCCAACAAAAACAAATCTCTACATCTCTGAACAAACCCTGGACTGCAACAGAAGATCAAAATAAACATGTCTCCACTGTCACAACCAAAATCAAAGGCAACTCTGCAGCTGGATTCTCAAAGTAGCTGAAAGTTCTCATCAAGTCCACGTTAGTCTTATTCTCTGTGAGCACTGTACTAACCCACCCCATGTGTGATAAAGTTATGAACAATGGGGGCTGCCTAATGCAAATTGTGTTCCTGAGTCACTGAAAGGGTTAAAGCCATTTCATGTCATTTAAAACCACACAGTGGAACAAATGGCCATATCCAATTGTCTTCTTCTTGAGGGCAGAAACTGTGTCTTAATCCTGCTCTGGGCTGATGTGGTGGCTCATACCTGTAATCCCAACACATTAGGAGGCCAAGGTGAGAAGACTGCTTGAGCCCAGGAGTTTGAGGTCAACCTGGGCAACATGGCAAGACCCAGTCTCTACAAAAAATAATGCAAAAGAATTAGCTGGTGGGGGCGGGGTGGGGGGTGGTGGTGGATGGCAGTGCACACCTGTGATCCCAGCTACTCAGGAGGCTGAGGCAGGATTGCTAGAGCCCAGGAGACTGAAGCTGCAGTGAGCAGTGCTTGCGTCACTGCACTCCAGTCTAGGCAAACGAGTGAGACTGTCTCAAAAAAGGAGGAAAAAACCCAAAAAACCAAATTCTACTCTGGATTTCTGAGGGCTGCCCCACAGTGCCTGTCACACAGAAGACACAAAGGAAATGAAGTTGGTAGACTTCGCTGCTACAGAAAACCAAGGAAAAAAAGAGCAAGCTCACAAATTGTCCATGCTCCTGTGAAACTGAAAGTCCTTTTATAGCCTTCTTGGGACTAGGGCTCAAGTAGCTGTGAACAAGTACTGTTAGATGAGCTGGTAATACTGTTATAACCTTCACCTGGGCCAGCCTGCTCTCTTAAAAAGAATAGCTCATTTAATCCCTGTGCTACAGGGGCTCAGTACTGGCACTTTCTAGATTCAAGGATGACAGCTAGTCCATGATTTACTGTGGTCCACTGACCAATGAAGAACAAGACAATACCACCAAATGTGACAGGCTAAACTTTTTACAGATTTGACTTTGATGCTCACCATATTTACTACTAGTACAAATCAGGCTGAGAAACACCTACCATAAATCAGATATCTAACACTAACAAATTATGCACCCATTACAGATGACCTTTGGAGTTCCTCAAGGTACAGTCACAATCATGCATTAAAAAAGCTGCCTTTCACTGTAATGTGTGAATGTATGAAATTAAATGAGGCTTGCAATGTAATCAGTGTGGTTGGCTGCTTTAATATATTCCATTTCAATTTCAAATCACCGCAAGCCAAGAGTGACGAATCTAATTTGATCAGTTGTTCACAAAAACACAGAAAAGCAAATGTGGATCTAGCAACACAGCCAGATTTTTAAAGGAATTAATACTTTCCATCACCACCAGAAGCCCTTAACATACTTTTTTAAAAATAGTGATTAAAAACAAATCCAAACAAAATTCTTTTCTCACTAAAAATTCAACCCTCACACTCAAAAGTTCAAAAGATACAATATTTACGTAAAAAGCATATTTAATTTTAAAAGCTAGTGACAAATTTCGAACGTACCAAAAGAAAACTAAAACCAACAGGTCTTTACCAGGCACTTCCTGGAACTAATGTGGAAAGTTCTCCAGCACTGGTTATTAGTATCTAGCAAGAATTTGTATACAAACACATTTCTTTATCTCCATCCCTACTATAATTTGGGGCAACACAACTTATAAATTTAGTCACTGTTATACTTGAGGTCTTTAGGACTCTAGCAGCTGCTTAGCAGAGCACACAAGAAATAACATGCAGAGATGGGAATGAGACTATATTATCCCAGTCACCTTTGAAAGTTGTGATGCTCTTCAGAATCTCGTTAATTAATATGTAATTTTAAAGGCTTTGGCATTTTCCTCTAGACCACTGTACATAATTTCTAGAGAAAATACATGGAGTGTTTCCAGGAAGTGCACATTTGTTGAAGGGGGACCTTCCAAAAGCTTCCATAGTGGAAGTATCACACTCCCTACCTTCTTTCAAGATCTAGCCTGTGCCTATTTGTCCAACTTCATTTCTATTACTTTCCCTTTCTTGCCTGTCCTCCAGCCACACCTGTCTCCTAACTGTCCTAAGATGCTCCAGCTTTAGACTTTTTCCTCTGGTTTTTCCCCTGGTGTAGAACGTCCTGCCTCTAGAATTTCCTCCCTCTTGTCATTCAGGTCTCAGCTTAAACACCAGCTTCTTAGAAAGAACTTCCTATCCACTTCTATCAAACCAACCCATTTTATTGTCTCTGTAGGGGTTGTTACTATCTGAAATGATCTTGCTCTTCACTCTTCTGTAGAATGTGCCATGAGAAGAGATACCTTGTTTATGCCTGATGCATGGTAAGCATTTAAAAAAAAAAATGCTAAAAACAAACTTATAACATAGAACAATAATAGACACCATACAGAGGCACTAAACTAACATAGATGTTTAACAATTTCTTTTTCAATAGCTAGGATGTATGACACTGAGGAAGGGCAGGAGGGGATAATATCTTTGGAGTCTGCTGGCCCTAAGTTTCAAATGTGGGTCTGTACTAGATAGAATTTACTGTCCTAGAAAATAAGTGTACTTGTTTCACATCTGTAAAGTGGGGATAAGAGCATCCATTTAGCAGATTATTGTGAAGATTAGCATGACTACATGTAAAGAACAGTTCATCATGCTGGGCGTGGTGGCTCACGCCTGTAATCCCAGCACTTTGGGAGGCCGAGGTGGGCGGATCACGGGGTCAGGAGATCCAGACCATCCTGGCTAACACGGTGAAACTCCGTCTCTACTAAAAATACAAAAAATTAGCCGGGCATGGTGGCGGGCGCCTGTAGTCCCAGCTACTCGGGAGGCTGAGGCAGGAGAATGGCGTGAACCCAGGAGGGTGGAGCTTGCAGTGAGCCGAGATCACACCACTGCACTCCAGTCTGGGAGACACAGCGAGACTCAGTCTCAAAAAAAAAAAAAAAAAAAGAACAGTTCATCATTAAAGAATTTGATATTTGTTTATTTTATTTTTATTTACCTATCACTACCAACTACTGACATCTTCTTTTTTAGAAATGGCAACCAAATAACAAAAATATGAATGAATCAACATTCACTATATCACCCTGGAAACTAGGAGATTGCAAATACAAATGGACAGAAATAAAAATGGTGTGATTTCCAGAATTTTTTTTCCAAGTTTTAAGTGATGGTTGATGTCTCTATCACTTCTAATTATAAAATATAACATATCTCATTTCTTTCTTGAGACAAAGATCCAAAGACAACAAACTACTAAAAAACTGCATTTATTAAATTATATTCAGTTAAACAAAGGCAAATATAACAAAGTGTACTCATTAATTTTATTCTTCAGAGATGCTTTAGCCAAACCATGTCATAACAAAGACATCACATAGCAAGGCTTCTATCAGCATTGAACAAAAAAGTAGCTTTTTTTTTTTTTCTTCTGCTCTTTTCATTTGAGTAGTCAGGAACTATGGTGGCTTATTTATTGGGCAGTAAATGTATTCGAGACACTACCCTTTTAGGATAATGAAAACCTCAAAACAGGTCAAACACTTGAAGTGGTAAGTACTGATTACATCATGGAGGTACATACTATGCAACCAGCCTTCTTTGTGCTACTAATTCTGCAGTTAATAGACTTGGGGAATTAGTTAAGAAGGGAAGGGCACTAGAGAAAATATTATTAACTGAGAAATACAAAAGGATGGCAGCAAAGAGAAAGTTATGGGAGTAAAATTACTAATTGAGGAAAAATAAGGGAAAAAAGCAAAAATAGGGAAGGCAATTTATATAAGCTGGACTGGTCTGCACCTATAGTATCAGGGTGGACCCCATGTGAAGTTGCCACGTTTTATACACAAAAAAATGGTCTAATGTCAGCAATTTTATATGGTACAAACCAACACATTTACCAAAGCACTCAGGACTCCTCGTTACTACCTAATAAGTGATACCCCCTAACTTGTGCATGAGTTTTGCATGCAAGTGCAAACTCTGAATGGCTTGTATTTGGAACCTTTACACAGCAGTGTCCAAAATGGTAACTGTTAGGGTGTCAGACTCCATTGTGGACAAGAAAATCTTCTATTTTAATAGATTCAAATCCCCGAATTTCTTTTGATGGCTGTTAAGGTTTTAGAAGGCATCCTCAGTTTCCAGAGAAAGGCTGGTATTAAAAATGTAATACAGGAGTTTAGAAGTGCTTAAATATTTTGAAGTCTGAATAAAGGCAAGATTCAAAGGGCATAATGGAAAAGAGACGACATGAATTTACATAATAACTAATATTTTAAGATGTTCAAGAAGACCCTTATAGAGATATAAAAATACATTTTTAAAATAACAAGAAGTGGGGATATTAAGGCACATAAATAAACCTGTCATTGCAGTGACAGTGTACTGGTGAAGTGGGGCGGGAAGATGAAAAGGGGAAATATTCAGGTAAACACTCCAGTATTTAAAAACAAATGGTGTGCGTTTGGATAGCTAATGTGATAATTTGAATTACAGCATGTGGTATTCTAAAAAAGAGTGCTGCAGAGTTGCCTGTGTGCTAGAAGGTGACTGGTTAAGCTTGTTCCAGTATTATTTATGATAATAAAATATCCTCGTCTGCATTTGGTGGGGTGAGTAGGGAGGTGTTTAAAGAAAGTGAATATCTGTATAGCGATCAAACTGTTACTGAGCAAGAGCCTAAGTCCACTCCTAATCACCAGGATTTCTTTCTGTTAATTAATCATAATCAGGATAAGGTAGTGAGGAAGGGGACAGCCAAAGTGCAGAGAGCAATGGGGGCGGGGGTGGGGTGGGGAGGGTGAAGATGAAGGGTTTAATTAATCACAGGGCAAAACAGAAGTTGACATTTGCATCTCAATGCTGTCCCTGGTTATAAGCTGACCAAATGTAGATGAAGCCCACTGACAAACCATCTTTCACCAATTTTAAGATAAATCTCCTCCCCTATGTTATAACATCTCTGAAATTGGAATGTGTCTTAAGTCAATGCCATTTTGGATTTCATGATGAACGCTGACAGAGTTTAGCTAATGGTCATCTTTCTAAAAGTCACTATGGTCCAACTTAAACCAGCCAATCAATTATCAGAGAATGTTAAGTTTCCTACATGACTCTGTAACAGCTACTAGTATCTTAGAAAATAAAAAACACCAGGGAAGGAGATGGTCTTAGTCATCTACATGTTTCTGATGCTTAAACACACCTCTAATTATGCCCTTTATCTGAACTAGGAAACCTGGGAGATAATATACATTAAGAACTTTAACACTCGGTCCCCTGACTTTGCTACAAAGAATGCTACTGTGTATGATTCAAAGCCTTTATGGAAGGAAATCTATGCAGATACAGAAAATATTCAGTATTTTAATATGTTGAACTACTGGTAGAACAAATGCTTGCCACTTCGGTAACTACAGAAAACCTAACAGAAATCTTTTGATGAATTTTACTGAAAAGAATAAGACTGTTAAATAAAGATACCATGCAATGAAGGAGGAAAAGAACTCTGGAGTCCTCTGTTGCCCAATAAGGTAGCCGCTAGTCACATGTCACTATTTCCGTTTAAATTAATTAAAACTAAGTAAAATGGAAAATTCAGTTCCTCAGTCGCACTAGCTACATTCAAGTGTTCAACAGCTACATGTGGGGCTAGAGGCTACAACACTGGAGAGCACAGATGCAGAATATTTCTATCATTGCAAAGAATTCCAGTGGACAGTGTTACTCTAGATGAACAGTCCGAAGATGAGATATAGCTCAGCTCCAGCACGTAGCAGTTGCAAATCTGGATAAATTAACGGTGTTCACCAAAACTTGCTTTTCTCATTGTTAAAATGAATATGTAATTGTTATCCTACTCCCAGAGATGCTGTGAGGATAAGAGGACAAAGGACACGTGAAAGTGCTTTGAAAAGTATATAGTAGCTGGGCGTGGTGGCTCACACTTGTAATCCCAGCACTTTGGGAGGCTAAGGTGGGCGGATCACAAGGTCAGGAGTTCGAGACCAGCCTGGCCAACATGGTGAAACCGCATCTCAACTAAAAATACAAAAATTAGCCGGGCATGGTGGCGTGTGCCTGTAATTCCAGCTACTAGCGAGGCTGAGGCAGGAGAATCGCTTGAACCCAGGAGGCGGAGGTTGGAGCGAGCCCAGATCGCGCCATTGCACTCCAGCTTGGGTGACAGAGTGAGACTCTGTCTCAAAAAAAAAAAAAAAAGAAAAAGAAAAAAAGATACAGTGCCATAAACAAGTTAGCTAGTAAGTTATATTTTTATGTGATTTATTTTAATAAACACACTTATGTCCACTGGATATTTTTTTACTGTTTAAACCCCCAAGTTTCATGGCTTCTTTTTCTTTTTCTTTTTTTTTTTTACTGGGAAGAGAGGGGGCTGGTTAAAAAAAAGAGAAAAAAAAAACATGCCTCCAGATATTGTTTTAGCAAACAAATGCTTATAGTAGCGACATGAATAACAGAAACGAGTGAAGTGGGCTGTGGTGAGGCTATGGCAAACGAGAACCCATGTTCTGTCCAAACTGCTTAGCTGCTACTCAGCTTCAGTCAACTGTGGCCATTCAGGAATGCTGACTTACAGTAGCCACGTATGGATTTTATTTAAAAATGCCAGAAATTTGGCTCTTTATAGGAACTCTCCACCCTAAAAAATATTAGCAACCATTTAGAAATCCGAAGTGTTCTTTAGGCAAATTAAACACATTTAGAGGTCATGCGCAGTTTGTGGCTGCTACTATGTGACCTCTGGTTTCTAAGACCCTATGGCAGCTATACTTCCTCTACGTGGCCCCATGTCTTAGGACACTTACAAATAGATGCACACAATTTACTGCTCATTTCATGTGAAATATAAATCAGAGTCACAGTATTACTTATTTTATATAAATTACTGTTCTCCAGTATTAAGAAATTATTTCCGTGATTACTGAAATATTGAAAAGGAAAAAAGGCAAGAAGGAAATGATATTATTCCTTCTTGCATGATTTTATATGCAAGTTTTACTGTAATTAAAGAAAATTTTTTTTTATTGCTACTGCATTGGAAAATCACTGAAAATCTGGAGGGAGAACTATAGTATCTTATATAAAAGCCAAAGTCCTCTACTGATGAGTTAGAAATTTCTTTTAAAATTCTAATTTGAAAAGCTTAATACCAGAAAGCAAAGCAAATCTTTTAATTCTCCCAGTAATTTAAATGCTGTAAACTCAAAAACACATTCGATTTAAAAGGTTTCTATTATATTGAAGCATACACAATTTTTTATTCCAAGTATACTTAACTGTATTTTATTTTTATCACATGCCCACCCCAAGGAATCACCAGTTGCAGCCTTTTTATTCAGTTGATAATTCAAATATTATTTCTAATACAAATACATGGTTTCTCACGCTTATTTATCACTAACTTGCTACACTTCATAATCGCATTACAACCCCACTGTGTACTGAATACCACTTACAGTTCAAACTACTCAAGATAAGCACTGTTACTTTCAAGAGAAGATTGGCAGTAATTAAAGGTCTTATTTAGTAGTTGTTGGTAACCACCTTTTTAAGGAGAAAAAAAAAAACAATAGAAAGTAGCACAGATATATTTAATTTGGTAATTGTATTTTATTAATGAGGTCTATTTTGGACATATACTTTAACTGGGGTTAAAACAAAGATGTGCTAAACTGTTATCAATGCTATAAAACAGAATGAGATGGAAGTGTTTTGTAATTCATCAATGAGAAGAATTGAAACATCTGTGACCTACATGGCATAAAACTAAATCATACTAGAACACTAATAATAATAATAATAAAAACAACAATAGTACTTTGCACTTATAGACCTCCTTTCAGAGGAATTTCAGAGTGCTTTTAAAACACATGTTATTTTCCCTTTTTCAAACAAATAAGACAACTAAATCAAAGAATAATAATGGTTTGCCCATGCCACAAAGTGAGTCAGTGACAAACCAGGAATAGATTTTCTAACTTGCTCAGTCTCCTGCAATTACATTGTGCAACGATTATGCTGTTAGAGTATGTCTTGCAGGTAACACTCAAGACAGGTATCTCCAGATTTCTCGAGGGCTTACTATTTTTCTCCCCCAGCCCAAGCCTATTAATACTACTGTTTACAAACCTACATGGCCATCAGTTCGTGTGCCTGCATGTCGTTCAACTGAAAGTCACATGGGCGATAAGAGAAGAACAGTCTCTTAGCAGTTTTTCACCTTCCCGCCTTCATGAGAGCTTTCTGGAGCTGGCCTCCAGACGTTTCAAGATATATTAAAGGCTGGCCAACCAAATAACGCATCTGGAACAGAGAGCTAAAACTGTGAATCACTAGAAAAATCTGCAGGTGGCTGGATGCTGTGGCTTCTGCTTGTAATCCCAACACTTTGGGAGGCCAAGGCAGATGGATCTCTTGAGTTCAGGAGTTTAGAGACCAACTTGAGCAACATGGCAAAACCTTGTCTCTAAAAAAAAATACAAAAAATTAGCCAGGCATGGTGGCACATGCCTGTAGTCACAGCTACTTGGGAGGCTGAAGTGGGAGGGTCACCTGAACCTGGGAAGTCAAGGCTGCAGTGAGCCGTGATTGTACTAATGTACTCTAGCCTGGGCAACAGAGTGAGACTCTGTCTCCAAAAAAAAAAACAACAAAAAAAAGGAATCTGCAGGGAAAACAACCAGCTACTATCATACGTATATAAATTCTGGAGGGCAAGGAGTATGCCTGGGTTGAGACAGTTCTCATTTAAAGTATGATTTTAGACTTTCAAACTTAATCCCACTAATATGACTGAGCATCAGTTTGATTTTTATACAACCTAAAGGTTTAAACAAAGAAATTTCTAGGCAGGAATTTATGTAATCTTCTGGAGATATATGATATCACGGCCCAACTCTACTAGTAATTGTCAGAAAGTAGACAAATTAAGGTGGGAAATTAAGTCCATGTGGAATGAGGAGATGGTATGGGCTAAATGTTTGATGAATGTATACATACATGGATAGAAAATTTTTTATGACACAGTTGAAGGGCATAATAGGAAATAAATAGCACAGAAAAGAGGATGGAGTCAGAAAGTGCTCTACTATAGAAAACATTAATTTAACATACCATTTATTAGGCTCCTATCATGAGCAAGTTGTCATCAGACATATAAGAATGTAACAAGCATGATCCCTGTCCTCAAATAATTATAATGCAAGAGGGAGAGTGCTTAAGAACTACAGGAGTTTAGAGGACAAAGAGATCACTTATGGCCGGGAGGCCTTAAAGTATGAAAAGAATATGAACAGAGACTGGGCTGAGGTTGGCTAATCCAGGCAGGGAAACCACACCAGCCAAAGGATGTGGCCACAGTGGAGTCAAGGCCTGCTCAGGGATTGGTGAAGGGTCTAATTTGTGGGTACCAACAAGGTGCAGTCCTCATCCTTCTAGGCAAAAGGGATGATCTGAGACTATTTTATAGCTCCAGCATCTCAAAACTGGTGAGGCCAGCCAAGAGATTTCTCCTCCCTGGACACCCCAGGTAAGCCCAAGAGATGAGCACAGGACACAGGAATATCCTCCTAAACCCTCTACTACTACCATCCTGTTCCAGACCGCTTGGAGGACAGGCAAAATTATAAAGCTGCAGAAGGCTGCTCTACCCAGGATCCAGTCGGCTGAGTGTCAAGGTAAGTAGAAGAGGACAGGAGGTGGAAAAGGTCTCAGAAATCCAAACAACAGAAGCTCCTAAACACCACGTTTGGGTTAGCCTCCACCTTAATACCTCCCCAGTTACCTATCCAGTCTCCTCAAAAGATCCCCCAACCTCCCCAGCAGCCCCATTCCTTCTTTTATGACGCAAGTTAATGGGGGAAAATAACATGTGCTTTATAGCCAATTTTGTTGAAATGCATTTATTTCATCTTTAGTTTGCTCATTACCAGAAAACAGTTCCTTCTTGCTTACTTTTCCCTAGCCTATTTTTCTTCACTTTATCTTTGATGTTATATTAGCGTATACAGCACCATAAATGCTTCCTTTATCTAGGAAATAATTCTTGTGTTTGACTTCATTTTCCTTTCTACTGTCTGTTTAAATTGTTATCTAGATGCCACCCAGTCTCCCTTTCTATATCAAAGTCAAACTTAATGCATATTTGACAAGAAGCAATACTAAAGTTTGAAGAGTTTCACTAACTCAGATGTTCTCAACACTGTGGGTATGCATCAGAATCACCTGTGGGTATTTTTAAATACCCAGCTGCCTGGGCCACACCCCAGACCTACTCAATCAGAAATCCAGCTTGTGGATTATCCGTGTTTCAACTTCTTCCATTAAGTATGGAAAACTGAGAATTAAAGTTTTCTTTTTAATATACTTCTGACGTGATGCTATTTCGATAGATAAGAAAACTAAAACATAGTTATCAAGATATATTTTAAGCTCCTTGAGAATAGGGACCATGCTTTTTTCATACTGTAACCATTTGGTAAATATGAATCGAGCATTTGCTACATGTTTAGTGTTGTGCTAGACATTGAGGATACAAATCTGAACAAAACATGGTCAATGACAGGCTGCAGAAACCAATTCAAATACAGTTGTAACACTAAGTACTATAATAGACAGTCGTTTAGACAAAGTGTTCTTCTCAGAAGTAATAAAACCCAACTGACATTTACTGCATGCTTACTATGTGCCAGGCACTGTCCTAAGCATTTTACATATTGCCTGTTTAATGTCCTAGATATTTTACATATTAGCCTATTTCCATATTATCCTGCTGAATTTAGAACCCTTTGAGGTAGGTGCTATTTTTTTCCTGTTTTATAGATGTACTTCAAGGTTACTTATCTAGTAAGGGGTGGAAAGTCAAAATTTGCACCTGGCATTCTCACTCCAGAGCCTGAGTTTTTAATCACTACCCTATATTGCATCTGAGAAACCCAGGCTAATGCCCTTGGTGTTCAACAAATGCTAGTGGAAGGAAGGAACAAAACAACAAATATTTACAGAGTGCTCACATGCTCACATGGTATGCCTGAAGCTCCTCCTTCCTAAAACTCCTAAACACAACAAACTAGAACCTTTGAATGCTTGTATGATTCCTTAGAGCCTAGGCAAAAGACAAATATTATCCTTCCCTTTACTTCAGTAATGAGATCAGAAGTTAGGTTTTCATAGCTAACCCTTAAATTGATCCCTTCATTTCTATTCCTCTAGTTCGTAAGAGCTTACATCATTTGAGCCAAACTAAAAATGGCATTTTGAGGACACTGCGTCCAGGAATTCCCACATGCCTGTAGCACATTACAGTGACACTCTGCTGCAATGAAAAAGATATTTCCTTAGAATTAGGCGAGAAAGAAAGGCAAATCTAAAGAGATGATATTTCAGGTTGAAAGAAGGAAAAAAGTTTCCTGATTTAGAGTTAAAGGCTGCTGCCAACAGCTTGTTTTGTTTCCAAAGATCAATACACAAAAGTTTCACAGAGCTGGAGGGAAAAGATTTGGATGCTAAGTTAGACAGGGGGCGGGGGGCATAATTCCCATCATTCCTTTGGGAGCAGTACAAAAATAATAAAACCTTTATAAAAGAGATGAGCAAGCTGGCTGTGAAAGGAATGACCCCTCACATATAGGGAAAGCAATTTGCATCTACAGATCTCATTGGTATAAATGACCTCCTTCAAAGAGTGAAAACCTCAATGGAAAGCCACTATACACCCAAGAAAAGCTTTGCCGCCTATTTGTTGAGCTGTATACAGACTAATAAACAGGAGTGGTTAACCTGGCGCACTATGCACTATAGAGATATTTTTTTTAAGTAGGCTTAGTCAGCTAATCTTGTTGAGATTTCTCTCATACTACTGATTTCTTATTCTCAAAATAAATTAAGAGGCTTCATTCAAAATTCCCTGTGGTCTACCAGCTTGAGTTTGTTGGGTGTCTTTGATTGTCTCTTGTCTTTAGATTCCCTGCCTTGTCTCTTTAGATTTTGCTGTGCCCTTTGGTATTTCCCGTTAGTCCATGTCTGGAATAGCTAATTACATGGTAGTGTAATTCTGCCGTACAACAAGGAATAGCAGAACCTTGCTAATTCACACCAATGACTGAAAGACTCCTGTGTAAGTTACTGAATTATGCAAATGAGCAGTAAGTGAAGAAAGATGATTCAAAATTGTATTTCATTCATTTATTTTGACAAGTGTAGTTTAGTCTTAATTATTTTGAAAATTTCTTTGTAGCATACTAATAAATTTACTGCGGCTTATTTGTTAAAAGTGATAAAGCCTTCACTAACGGAGACCAGAGTGCACTCTGTTGAATAATTTCCTGAAGACAGACTATTGTTCAGATACTTTCTTTTATTGTGGATTTTACTGACTTTTCAGCATCGATAAGACAATACATAATATACCAGTAAACTTGAAGAATTAGTTCAGCAGTAAACATTTACTTCATAAACAGGTCTTACATATTTAAACTTTCACCATGGTATTAGTGAAAAAACAAAACACAACAAAAAATTAGCCATGCTTTAAGTAAAACATTTTTACATTTTTTTGTCATAATGCTAACAGGACTTTAATTTTTATTGTCTAAATAAAACTAGTTTGGTCTGTCAGTCATCCCATTTAATTCCAATTTCTATTTTGTTTTGTCTTACCACACTCCTTTTCTTTATAAAGACGTTTGTTTTAAGATAAGTGGATGTATCACAGTATGTAACATTTTCATGTCAAAATACTTACATTATTATATTCTGAGTTAAATTATTTAAGATAGAAAAACATTTTGATACACTTTTGACAGATGTATCCTGTAGAATGGATCAATTTCTTTCAAAGCACCACCACTGGTTACAGTGGAGAGTGGAGAGTGAAGAGATAATACCCTTCAAGGACAGCGGGCCCAGTGGCTCACGCCTGTAATCCTGGAGTTTGAGACCAGCCTGGACAACATGGTGAAATCCCATCTCTACAAAAAAATATAAAAATTAGCTGGGCATGGTGGCACGCACCTGTAGTCTCAGCTACTGGGGGCAGGGGACTGGGATGGAAGGATCACTTGAGCCCGGGAGGTCGAGGTTGCAGTGAGCAGAGATCATGCCACTGAACTCCAGCCTAGGTGACAGAGCAAGACCCTATCTCAAAAAATAATGCCCTTCAAGTTTATAGTCCTGAGTTTAAAGATTTGCTTCTTAATAAGCACTTTTAGACTAAATTTTCAATTCAGATATGCTTTCAAATCATGATGCATTTGTCAAAGGAGGTTCTCCCTTTATAAAAGCAAGAAAGAGCACTTAAAGAAAAATGAAAAAGGCAAAACTTAATCTCAAACTACATGTCTGCATCTATGCCTATTAAAATCTCATATACTCTTTAAGGTCCAACTCAGGAAATCTCCACTAGGAAACCTTCCCTGAGGTATATGCTGAGATCCCCCAGCAATTCATACCATTCCCTTGTATTTGAGTTACTTGTCTTCAGGCTGAAGTTTCCCTAACAGATTAAGAACAGGGCAGCTGTGATACAGCAGAAAGAAAAGCCAGGCTCTTACACTTCTAAGCTTTGCTACTTTGGGAGAGTCATTTCATTCTTTTGGGGTTGTTCCTCATCTCAAAAGTGTCAACTACATACCAGTATGCAATGGAATTGTCTCGAAAATGTAAAAGATAATGGCTGTGAATGTTCTCCACAAAAGTAGAGTCCTATAAAAAGGAGGTATTTAGAGATGAATGCATGAATAAGCAATTGGGCAGAAATATTGGTACTTCTAGAAGCAATATCATATAGGACAGAGATCCAATACATATTTGCTGAATAAACTGGGCGAGTATGCAGGGCACAAAGAGGGGACAGAGAGTAGCAGACGTGCACACAGACCTGCTTTTGTGACCCTATTTGAAATTACAATAATTTCTTAAAACAAGGAAAGTACATCAGTGTCTAAAATTAGCCAGCACATCTATCTTTCTACGAACTAGTTTAAGCCTTAAGCTCTAGGGGATGGTGCTAAGGCTTGCAGGGCTCACAGGCCAAGGAAAGAAAGGTTTCCCAAGGCCTTTATACAGGAAGAATGTAATCAATGTTGATTTAACTCAATGATGGGCTACTAAGTCTGTCTAGTTACTGTCCTGTTAGCCACAAGGTAAGAGAATGCAGATGGATCTAAATAAATTCATGATAACTACAGGAAGAACTAGTTTAAGAATGAGTCAAACTGATGATGGGTTTTCTTTGTATATGAAGGGTAATATTATATGAACAAGATAGTACAGCATAAAATAATAAATGGCACTGATTAATAATGTGAAAATCAACATCAGTTCTTGGCGTGGGCCTACAGGGTTACTGGAGACATCACAAGGACAGTATTAGACTTCAAAAGTTATGGTTGATTCCCTTAGATAATTATGAAAAATTTATCAAGAATTATAGGATAATGGAGACATATGCCAATTCACATGAAAAGACAGCAAAGCAAAACAAAACACAACAATGTCAGTTTAAATGTCAGCTTCAAAATGAAATCTGTATTATAATTGAAAAGATGAGGATTAAGTAAACACTTTGCTTTCAACCATTAAGGGCTATTCTGGCATGGTATAAGCACTAGTAAAAAACCAACAAACAAAAAATACCAAACAAAAGATTAAGAGGAAACGTGACAGGCAGTGCTGTCTCATAGAAGGAGCATAAACACTTCTGAAACCATGAGAAGAAATGTTATCACAATAGAGTTAAGGCAAATAAGAAATGATTAAGACATTAAATTCTGGGCTAAGTAAATGAGAAAAGATTCCCAAGAGGAAAAGAATATGCAATTTTAAAATAACCTCTAACTACTAGAGAAATATAGCAGAGTCAGACTAAATCTGTTTAAATCCCAAACATCTCTGAGACCATGAAACAATTCTGGATAAATATAAATCCTCTAATTTGCCTGAAGCAAATGGGACTGGCATTTTCATACCATTAACTGACTTTTTTAAAAAATTCACATTTATTGGAAATTTCAGCTAGTATAAAAATGTCACAAATTCAATAACTGGTAATACCACAATGAATGTTTCTTTAGAAAGTTTTAAGAAAAAAACGAATGTCTTCTCCTTCTAAGACTACAGAGCTGAACCTTTTAATGTTTAAGGCTACATTTTTAAAAGAAATAACTCATACATTTTAAGTGACTGTTTCAATACATTTCTAGTGAGAAGCACTAATTTTTCGGGGAAAATTAGTATACCTGTATCTAACCCCAAGGGCTTGATTTAGGTCATGTTATAATAGATTATACAGATTTTACACAAATACTGATAATATTAATGCCTGAAACTCATAGTACATTCTATCATGATACTTAAAGGATCTACTCTCCTCTCTGCCATGAGTATTACAAGTCCATTCCTCCTAATTGATGTGCAATTAATACAGCCAACCTCCAATTAGTCTTCTAAAACATTACCCTACTTAGACAATAAAGCAGAGCCTCTAGATTGGGTTTTAAACCTGGGCTAAAATAGACTCCTACAGACCAAAAATGGTTCTGGGATTTCTCTTTGTAGTGTAATTTAGATGTCATATCTAATTTGCTGTCATGACTATTGTTTCACTGTGCAATTTTTATGTCGTTTTGAATGGTAAAGGCATCATAGCTTTATTGAATTAAATTTTCTGTCTTTATTTAGGGTCTGATGTTACATGTTTGTGCGCTTATGTTTATGTCTCAAAAGCTGCTTTTGACATCAAGTAGTAGAAAGGAGTATGCTCTCTTGATACGTTTGCTCATATCTTAGTAAATACAAACACGAACTGGAAAAACACCTTCTCCAAACTGAAGAAACAAAAAACTGAGTATTATTATTGCTTTTAAAGGCAGAGATAGCTATTAAATAAGCCATTCACATTACAGAATTATAGAAGACCTTGCTGTTTTGTAACCTAAATGCCTTGTTGATTCTATTAATCAATTCTTTCCTAAAAAAGAACGGCCTTTTCCATTGACAGTTTTTGTGGTACTTACCTCAAATATTTAGATATTATTCTTACCACACTCCATAGTCACAAAAAATGCTCTCTGACTTTTAAAATCACAAGGGACAAAGCCTATCTTACCTATAACACAATACTCACTCAGTTTAGGGTTGGTCTGTCGGCAGTTATCCTTGACCTGGCCTATGAGTTCAAGCCCTAAACTAAAGTTATGACTAAGAAGACTAACCATGGAAAGCCTTCCACTAGGCCACTGGAATAGCCTTTTAAGTAACTTTTAGTGCATGAAATTTCATAAAGTTTTTACTAGATAATTACACTTCCTGATTTTGTAATTAGTGGAAGTACATGCAATTACATAATAATTATGATAGTAATTACGTAATTAAGATGTATAATTATGTAGTAAAAAACATCATGGAAATAAAACCATCTACTGTGTAAGCACAATACATTTTAAAAGTAAATTCACTAGCTCAACTATTTAAAAATACTTTTCTTCAAAATAAAGTGATTAGCTCACATTATGGTTTAAATGCTTGAGAATTGTTTCATTTTTTTCATCATTGGTGATAGAAGCATATTTTAAGTACATGAAAAAAATCTTATCAATCTTTAGTACTTTTCCTACTAAAAAAATGACCATATGCTTTGCAAATGCAGACCATCAACCACATTATCACCTAGACATGGCATAGCCCTTGTGTTGCTGTACTTGTCACTATAAAAGGGGAAAGGAACTTGCCCACTAAAAAGACATAATGGGAAATGATTTTATAGAATGAGTGAGTAACACATCTGTTATCATAGAAAGCCTCTAAGTCTCTTTGTACATAAAAGTGCAAATGTTGAGTGCATCTTTACAGAAATGGGCTTAAACACACATAATTAGTATCTGGAAACTGGCTGCTCCAAAAAATGGCAACTTTCATATACTAACTTAGCTATCTTGAGGAGGATGGCAGAAAATGTACAGAGCCAAGACACTTCTACCTATGCGGAAAGCAACTAAAGTGACCATTTCCTGAAAAATGTAGTTTCTCTTCTGTCACATTGTAAAGTTATCTTGAGTAAAAACAAAAACAAAACAGGCAGTATCCACAGAGAAAAATAAACCAGTGTTAGCAGCTCCATGCTGCCATCAGACAATATCAACTTTCTCATTCTTGTAGCGAGTATAAAAACATCACAGAAAAGTCAGTGACAGTAGGAAAAAGAAAATTTCAAAATAAACTTTTTCAATAGCAAAATTTAAGAAATAAAATCTTGTTTCCATTAAAAGAATCTAGTTCAATGCCTTGAAATCTTTACAAAATACTTCTGAATCAATGTTGTAATGAGGTCCAGAGGTAGTGACAGGGTGAAATTTTACTCTGGGCACACAGAGAGTGGCCCTTACATGAAGTGGGTGTAGAACTACACTCCAGTTCTCTTTTTATTGAGATGGAGTCTCACTCTGTGGCCCAGGCTGGAGTGCTATGGTGCGATCTCGGCTCAATGCAACCTCCACCTCCCGGGTTCAAGCGATTCTCCTGCCTCAGCCTCCCGAGTAGCTGGGATTACAGGCATGTGCCACCATTGCCCGTCTAATTTTTGTACTTTTAGTAGAGGCGGGGTTTCGCCATGTTGGCCAGGCTGGTCTCAAACTCCTGACCTCAGGTGATTCACCTGCCAAAATGCTCCCAAAGTGCTGGGATTACAGGCGTGAGCCACTGTGCCCAGCCTTAGTTCTTTCTTTTATAAGCCACTAATCTTAAAAAGCTGAAAGCTATTTTGAAAATCCTAATTTACTTCTCCCTTGTTCCTTCTAGTTACAAAGAAACAAAGTGGAAGAACTCATGTTTTTTTGCTTTTTCCCCCTCTTAGCCCTTGTCAGGCCACTGCATTTTTAGTTTAATAAAAACATATTTCAAAAGGCCAGGTTGTGATATGAATTCTACCTTAAACTTGGGTAGTCCTTCTGTAGCCTGCATAGTTGTCGTTTTGAAGTTTTACCAATGGACAGCCCTAATCAATGAATGAATAAAATGGAAGTAGGCTTTAGTTATTAAGAAAGGAGAGTGTCTTAGACCAGTGCTTCTGAAACTTTAACACGCACAGGAATCACCTGAGAATCTTGTTAAAATGCAGATACTGATGCAGCAGGTCTGGGGAGGGTCTGATAATTTGCATTTCTAACAAGCTCCCAGGTGATGTCTATGCGGCTGGGATACTGATCACACTTGGAGTAACAAGGCCTTAGGTTTGACTTGGAAAAAATACACGTAGAAAAAAAGCTGGTTTGGGTTCATTTCTATGTTATTTTTTCCCTCAACTGTGAAATTATTTGGGTAATTACTTCAAGTTGAGTAACATTCTCTATAACATTTCAGTGCTTATGATTTTTTTGATGTTATGAGAGCAGTACATGCTCAGAATATATAATGTAGAAAATATATAAAATTATAAAGAAAATCTATAATCCACCTAGAGATAACTATAACAAATTCTAGGGTTCCTTACTAATTTTTCTACCTTGCACATACACCACAAATTAGAATCATAAGTTATCTAGTTTTGTATTTTATCATTATATTGTAATTCTTTGACATTAAAGATTATAACTGTGTAATATCTAACAATAACAACCCCCAGAGGCTCAAGATTATACAAACCACTTTTTTCTTACCAAAATTCTTTATGTATTTCTACACTCACTTCTTTATTGTTTTTTATTATACTTTAAGTTCTAGGGTACATGTACACAACGTGCAAGTTTGTTACATATGCATACATGTGCCATATTGGTGTGCTGCACCCATTAACTTGTCATTTACATTAGGTATATCTCCTAATGCTATCCCCCCTCCCCCCACCCCACAATAGGCCCCAGTGTGTGATGCTGCCCTTCCTGTGTCCAAGTGTTCTCATTGTTCAGTTCCCACCTACGAGTGAGAACATGCAGTGTTTCGTTTTGTTCTTGCAATAGTTTGCTGAGAATGATGGTTTCCAGCTGCATCCATGTCCCTACAAAGGACACAAACTCATCCTTTTTTATGGCTGCACAGTATTCCATGGTGTATATGCACCGCATTTTCTTAATTCAGTCTGTCATTGATGGACATTTGAGTTGGTTCCAAGTCTTTGCTATTGTGAATAGTGCCGCACTAAACATACATGTGCATGTGTCTTTATAGTAGTATGATTTATAATCCTTTGGGCATATACCCAGTAATGGGATGGCTGGGTCAAATGGTATTTCTAGTTCTAGATCCCTGAGGAATCGCCACACTGTCTTCCACAATGGTTGAATTAGTTTACAGTCCCACCAACAGTGTAAAAGTGTTCCTATTTCTCCACACCCTCTCCAGCACCTGTTGTTTCCTGGCTTTTTAATGATTGCCATTCTAACTGGTGTGAGATGGTATCGCAATGTGGTTTTGATTTGCATTTCTCTGATGGCCAGTGATGATGAGCATTTTTTCATGTATCTGTTGGCTGCACAAATGTCTTCTTTTGAGAAGTGTCTGTTCATATCCTTTGCCCACTTTTTGATGGGGTTTTTACTTGTGAATTTGTTTGAGTTCTTTGTAGGTTCTGGATATTAGCCCTTTGTCAGATGAGTAGATTGCAAAAATTTTCTCCCATTCTGTAGGCTGCCTGTTCACTCTGATGGTAATTTCTTTTGCTGTGAAGAAGCTCTTTAGTTTAATTAGATCCTATTTTTCAATTTTGGCTTTTGTTGCCATTGCTTTTGGTGTTTTAGACATGAAGTCCTTTCCCATGCCTATGTCCTGAATGGTATTGCCTAGAGTTTCTTCTAGGGTTTTTATGGTTTTAGGTCTAACATTTAAGTCTCTAATCCATCTTGAATTAATTTTCGTATAAGGTGTAAGGAAGGAATCCAGTTTCAGCTTTCTACATATGGCTAGCCAGTTTTCCCAGCACCATTTATTAAATAGGGAATCCTTTCCCCATTTCTTGTTTTCGTCAGGTTTGTCAAAGATCAGATGGTTGTAGATGTGTGGTATTATTTCTGAGGGCTCTGTTCTGTTCCATTGGTCTACATCTCTGTTTTGGTAGTAGTACGATGCTGTTTTGGTTACTGTAGCCTTGTAGTATAGTTTGAAGTCAGGTAGCATGATGCCTCCAGCTTTGTTCTTTTGGCTTAGGATTGTCTTGGCAATAAGGGGTCCTTTTTGGTTCTATATGAACTTCAAAGAAGTTTTTTCCAATTCTGTGAAGTAAGTCATTGGTAGCTTGATGGGGATGGCACTGAATCTGTAAATTACCTTGGGCAGTATGGCCATTTTCACGATATTGATTCTTCCTATCCATGAGCATGGAATGTTCTTCCATTTGTTTGTGTCGTCTTTTATTTCATTGAGCAGTGGTTTGTAGTTCTCCTTGAAGAGGTCCTTCACATCCCTTGTAAGTTGGATTCCTAGGTATTTTATTCTATTTGAAGCAATTGTGAATGGGAGTTCACTCATGATTTGGCTCTCTGTTTGTCTGTTATTGGTGTATAAGAATGCCTGTGATTTTTGCACAATGATTTTGTATCCTGAGACTTTGCTGAAGTTGCTTATCACCTTAAGGAGATTTTGGACTGAGACGATGGAGTTTTCTAAATATGCAATCATGTCATCTGTCAATCTGCAAACAGGGACAATTTGACTTCCTCTTTTCCTAATTGAATACCCTTTATTTCTTTCTCCTGCCTGATTGCCCCGGCCAGAACTTCCAACACTATGTTGAATAGGGGTGGTGAGAGAGGGCATCCCTGTCTTGTGCCAGTTTTCCAAGGGAATCCTTCCAGTTTTTGCCCATTCAGTATAATATTGGCTGTGGTTGTGTCATAAATAATAAATAGCTAAATAATAAATATATTTATTATTAAATATATTATATTTAATAAATACATTATACATATTAAATATATATTTATATATTATATATAATATATTATATCCATTATATTTATAATATATAATAATAAATAAATAAATAATAAATGTGTCAAAATAATGAATAGCTCTTATTATTTTGAGATATGTCCCATCAATACCTAATTTATTGAGAGTTTTTAGCATGAAGGACTGTTGAATTTTGTCAAAGGTTTTTTCTGCATCTATTGAGAGAATCATGCGGTTTTCGTCTTTGGTTCTGTTTATATGCTGGATTACGTTTATTGATTTGCATATGTCAAACCAGCTTTGCATCCCAGGGATGAACCCCACTTGATCATGGTGGATAACCTTTTTGATGTGCTGCCGGATTCAGTTTGCCAGTATTTCATTGAGGATTTTTGCATCAATGTTCATCAGGGATGTTGGTCTAAAATTCTCTTTTTTTGTTGTGTCTCTGCCAGGCTTTGGTAGCAGGATGATGTTAGCCTCATAAAATGAGTTACGGAGGATTCCCTCTTTTTCTATTGATTGGAATAGTTTCAGAAGGAATGGTACCAGCTCCTCCTTGTACCTCTTGGTATAATTCGGCTGTGAATCTGTCTGGTCCTGGATATTTTTTGGTTGGTAGGCTATTAATTATTGCCTCAATTACAGAGCCTGTTATTGGTCTATTCAGGGATTCAACTTCTTACTGGTTTAGTCTTGGGAGAGTGTATGTGTCCAGGAATTTACTCATTTCTTTGAGGTTTTCCAGTTTATTTGCGTACAGGTGTTTATAGTATTCTCTGATGGTAGTTTGCATTTCTGTGGAATTGGTGGTGATACTTCCTTTATTATTTTTTATTGTGTCTATTTGATTCTTCTCTCTTTTCTTCTTTATTAGTCTTGCTAGCAGTCTATCAATTTTGTTGATCTTTTCAAAAAAACAGCTCCTGGATTCATTGATTTTTTTGAAGGGATTTTTGTGTCTCTATTTCCTTCAGTTCTGCTCTGATCTTAGTTATTTCTTGCCTTCTGCTAGCTTTTGAATGTATTTGCTCTTGCTTCTCTAGTTCTTTTAATTGTGATGTTAGGGTGTCGATTTTAGATCTTTCCTGCTTTCTCTTGTGGGCATTTAGTGCTATAAATTTCCCTCTACACACTGCTTTAAATGTGTCCCAGAGATTCTGGTATGTTGTGTCTTTGTTCTCATTGGTTTCAAAAAACATCTTTGTTTCTGCCTTCATTTCATTATGCACCCAGTAGTAATTCAGGAGCAGGTTGTTCAGTTTCCATGTAGTTGAGCGGTTTTAAGTGAGTTTCTTAATCCTAAGTTCTAGTTTGATTGCACTGTGGTCTGAGAGACAGTTTGTTATAATTTCTGTTCTTTCACATTTGCTGAGGAGTGCTTTACTTCCAACTATGTGGTCAATTTTGGAATAAGTGCGATGTGGTGCTATGAAGAATGTATATTCTGTTGATTTGGGGTGGAGAGTTCTGTAGATGTCTATTAGGTCCGCTTGTTGCAGAGCTGAGTTCAAGTCCTGGATATCCTTAACTTTCTGTCTCGTGGATCTGTCTAATGTTGACAGTGGGTTGTTAAAGTCTCCCATTATTATTGTGTGGGAGTCTAAGTGTCTTTGTAGCTCTAAGGACTTGCTTTATGAATCTGTGTGCTCCTGTATTGGGTGCATATATATTTAGGACAGTTAGCTCTTCTTGTTGAATTGATCCCTTTACCATTATGTAATGGCCTTGTCTCTTTTGATCTTTGTTGGTTTAAAGTCTGTTTTATCAGAGACTAGGATTGCAACCCCTGCCTTTTTTTGTTTTCTATTTGCTTTGTAGATCTTCCTCCATCCCTTTATTTTGAGCCTATGTGTATGTCTGCACGTGAGATGGGTCTCCTGAATACAGCACACTGATGGGTCTTGACTCTTTATCCAATTGGCCAGTCTTTGTCTTTTAATTTGGGCATTTAGCCCATTTACATTTAAGGTTAATATTGTTATGTGTGAATTTGACCCCGTCAATATGATGTTAACTGGTTATTTTGCTCATTAGTTGATGCAGTTTCTTCCTAGCATCGATGGTCTTTACATTTTGGCATGTTTTTGCAATGGCTGGTACTGGTTGTTCCTTTACACGTTTAGTGCTTCCTTCAGGAGCTCTTGTAGGGCAGGCCTGGTGGTGACAAAATCTCTCAGCATTTGCTTGTCTGTAAAGGATTTTATTTCTCCTTCACTTATGAAACTTAGTTTGGCTGGATATGAAATTCTGGGTTTAAAATTCTTTTCTTTAAGAATGTTGAATATTGGTCCCCACTCTCTTCTGGCTTGAAGAGTTTCTGCCGAGAGATCTGCTGTTAGTCTGATGGGCTTCCCTTTGTGGGTAACCCGACCTTTCTCTCTGGCTGCCCTTAACATTTTTTCCTTCATTTCAACTTTGGTGAATCTGACAATTATGTGTCTTGGAGTTGCTCTTCTCGAGGAGTATCTTTGTGGCGTTCTCTGCATTTCCTGAATTTGAATGGTGGCCTGCCTTGCTAGGTTGGGGAATTTCTCCTGGATAACATCCTGCAGAGTGTTTTCCAACTTGATTTCATTCTCCCCGTCACTTTCAGGCACACCAATCAGACATAGATTTGGTCTTTTCACATAGTCCCATATTTCTTGGAGGCTTTGTTCATTTCTTCTTACTGTTTTTTCTCTAAACTTCTCTTCTTGCCTCATTTCATTTATTCGATCTTCAATCACTGATACCCTTTCTTCTAGCTGATTGAATTGGCTACTGAAGCTTGTGCATTTGTTACATAGTTCTCGTGTCATGGTTTTCAGCTCTATCAGGTCATTTAAGGACTTCTCTACATTGGTTATTCTAGTTAGCTATTTGCCTAATCTTTTTTCAAGGTTTTTAGCTTCTTTGCGATGGGTTCGAACTTCCTCCTTTAGCTCAGAAAAGTTTGATCATCTGAAGCCTTCTTCTCTCAACTGGTCAAAGTCATTCTCCATCCAGCTTTGTTCCATTGCTGGCGAGGAGCTGCATTCCTTTGGAGGGGAAGAGGCGCTCTGATTTTTAGAATTTTCAGCTTTTCTGCTCTGTTTTTTCCCCATCTTTGCGGTTTTATCTACCTTTGGTCTTTGATGATGGTGACATACAGATGGGGTTTTGGTGTGGATGTCCTTTCTGTTTGTGAGTTTTTCTTCGAAAAGTCAGGACCCTCAGCTGCAGGTCTGTTGGAGTTTGCTGGAGGTCCACTCCAGACCCTGTCTGCCTGGGTATCAGCAGTGGAGGCTGCAGAAGAGTGAATATTGCTGAACAGCAAATGTTGCTGCCTGATCATTCCTCTGGAAGCTTCGTCTCAGAGGGGTACCCAGCCATGTGAGGTGTCAGTCTGCCCCTACTGGGGGGTGCCTCCTGGTTAGGCTACTTGGGGGTCAGGGACCCACCTGAGGAGGCAGTCTGTTCATTCTGAGATCTCAAACTCCGTGCTGGGAGAACCACTACTCTCTTCAAAGCTGTCAGACAAGGACATTTAAATCTGCAGAGGTTTCTGCTGCCTTTTGTTTGGCTATGCCCTGTCCCCAGAGGTGGAGTCTACAGAGGCAGGCTGGCCTCCTTGAGCTGCGGTGGGCTCCACCCAGTTCGAGCTTCCTGGCTGCTTTGTTTACCTACTCAAGCCTCACCATGACAGGCGCCCCTCCCCCAGCCTCGCTGCTGCCTTGCAGTTAGATCTGACTGCTGTGCTAGCAATGAGGGAGACCCTGTGGGCGTGTGACTCTCCGAGCCAGGTATGGGATATAATCTCCCAGTGTGCCGTTTGTTAAGATCCTTGGAAAAGTGCAGTATTAGGGTGGGAGTGACCCAATTTTCCAAGTGCTGTGTGTCACGGTTTCCCTTGGCTAGGAAAGGGAATTCCCTCACCCCTTGTGCTTCCCAGGTGAGGTGATGCCTCACCGTGCTTCGGCTCTCATTTGGTGGGCTGCATCCACTGTCCTGCACGTCCCAGTGAGATGAACCCGGTACCTCAGTTGGAAATGCAGAAATCACCCATCTTCTGTGTTGTTCACGCTGGGAGCTGTAGCCTGGAGCTGTTCCTATTTGGCCATCTAGGAACCGCCACAATCACTTCTTTATAATAAACAGATAGCTATGTTCTGAAGTGTCAAGTCAGAGCCTCCTACCATAAAAATCCCCTTAAACTAATCAAAGAAAGAATGTTTAAAAACCCTCAGATCATTTTTTTATTTGTAAGAAAATGAAATAAAAAATGCAGTTTACAGTTACCCATCTTAAAATCTATTTTTATAAAGAAAATTGCACAATTATAAAAAATATATAATTTTAAGAATGAATAGATGTGAACTGTTTTGTGTGTGCTTTACCTGTTATTAGTTATTAAAAACAGAAAAAGCTTGTCCCCAAAGTTCAGCAACAGTTTTTCAATGGAATAACACAACCAGTGGGCTTCAAAAAGTGGCCTAAGAAGAAATGGACTAGACAGGTGCTCTCTGACACAGTTTTCTTTTTAATATTTTGTTAAGGATTTAACCAAGTAAATTCTAAGGACATCAACTAGCTTAGAGAGGACCACAGGGGCTCTTTGCTACTTTCATGATGAAACTTTCCTGCTTTCACTTTAACAGTTCAGGAAATATAGCGGAAATCCTTAACACTGAAATGGGACCCATCTTGAGACTTTCCAAAATCTCCAAATTCCCATATACACTAAAGCATATAATTTCTTCTGTAAAACTCTTATTTTCTGGCTTAAAAAATACTACCTTTAAGACCCTTTTCAATACTAGCTGTTGTCTTTGTTTTGGAGACCATTTTCCACAAAATAATATAATTATTAGCACTTCATGAGTGTAACTACCTAGCTGACGGGGAACACAGAACAAGATGCTGGGGCAGTGTGGGTAAGGAGCAGTTGGCTTGGCTTGCTCATTAGTTAAGTGACTGGATATTCTTTCAGTTCAATTTAAATTTGGCATCAGCAAAATAACACACACAATATGTTACCTACCTTCAGTATCACTTGCAAAGAGTTCAAGCGACAGGCTTTAAATCTGCAAATGTCAAGGAACTTTAGTAACTTTAATTTCTTCATCAATATAATGAGCATAATCCACTGCTGCCTCACAGGAGTACTGTGAGAACTTGTGTTACACACATGAAAGGACAATAGGAAACTATAAAATACTTTAAAAGGGGAAGCCTAGTTCTTCTGGGTGGCATGTTAGGAAACAAGAGTGCCTACAGATGTCACCGCCAGGCCTAAAGAAAAGACAGAATAAAAGAGATGACAAGAAACTGAAAAGTTTAAGGGGAAAAAAAAAAAAAAAAGAAAAGAAAGCATATGAGGCTCAAGAGGGGAAGTGAATGTGGGATTTCACCTGGTTGAGAGGAGCAAGAAAACTGCAATCTTTGCAGGTGCAGCTCAGGATGCTGGGACGCTCAAGGCTGCCCATAGAACTTTGCGAGAAACAGGGTGACTTGAAGAATAGTCCATCTAAGCCTAAAGAGACCCCAGTTGGGAAGTCAGGCTTTCCAACAGATAGTTCTCCTATGGGTAAATCGTCATCTTTTAGCTAGCCGCCATGCTGCAACTCCAATTTCTGTCCTCAACAGAATTCTACATCCTAGTGTTCCAATTCTGGCAGAGACAAATCCAATGTGTTCAAAGGAATTTATTAAGAAATTCAAGTAGATCATCAGTTATGGACTGAATTGTGTCCCCCCAAAATTCATACTGAAGGTAGGTTGAAGTCTTAACGCTTTGTACCTTAGAATGAGACTGTATCTGGAGTGGACTGTATTAAAATGGACTGTATTGGGCCTTTAAAGAATTAAGGTAAAATGAGGTCATTAGGGTGGGACCCAATCCAATATGACCAGTGTCAGTATAAGAAGAGGAGATTAGGTACAGAGGGAAGACACTGGGAGAAGATAACCCCTTAGAAGTTGAAGAGAGACCTGGCCCAGTGTGGTGGCTCACACCTGTAATCCCAGCATGTTGGGAGGCCAAGGCAAGCTGATCACGACATCAGGAGTTCGAGATCAGCCTGACCAACATGGTGAAACCCCGTCTCTACTAAAAATACAAAAATTAGCCGGGCGTGGTGGTGTGCACCTGTAATCCCAGCTACTCAGGAGACTGAGGCAGGAGAATTGCTTGAACCCAGGAGGCAGAGGTTGCAGTGAGCCAAGATTGCGCCACTGCATTCCAGCCTGGGTGACAGAGCGAGACTTCATCTCAAAAAAAAAAAAAAAAGAAGAAGAAGTTGGGGAGAAACCAACCTTGCTGACACCTTGCTCTCAGACTTCTAGCCTCCAGAAATGTGAGGAAATACAGTTGGTTAAGCCACTTCATCCATGGTACTTTGTTATAGCAGTCCTAGCAAATGAACACACCCTCTTACTATTAATAGCTGACACAGAATACAAGGAGAGAAGCATCTACTAAGTGAGAACAGAAACAGAAAAAAAATGTTTCTTTCTAGAACTAAAGAAAGATCATACACTGAAGTGAAAAACCAGTTAGTGGCTCCCTCTCTTTGCTTCCAAAATAATTTCACCATATTGGTGGTGACACTTAGGCCATACCACACTTAGTTGTTGCCGAATCTGTCTTTCCTGAACAGACTCTAAGCTCCTCCAGGGCAGGGAGTGTTGGCCATCCACCTTTGTTCCTCTGACATGAGGAATGTCACTCAACACATAACAGGAACTATATATAAATAAATTGTTTTTACTGTTTCTGAATAAACAACAACAAAGGTTCAGTTGAGAAAACTAAGAGACTTTTTTCTTCCTGCATTTTTAAGGAGACTTAGATTTGAACTGATTCAGGTTTCCCCTAAACTATTCACTTACCCCTACTCAGACCAAGGCACCATGGGATGAGGCAGCCAAATGGGACCATTTCATGCTGCCATCCTGGAAATGGATTTTTACTTCATAGATTGCCCCTATGTTCCTGTAAAACCGCCTCTGAATCCATTATGCCATCTGCGTACATTCTGGAGCAGTTACAATAATAATGCCAAAGTCCCACAGAAATAAGATTTTAAAAATGTAATGAAGTTACAGCAAATATGTAGTAAACACTTCGCCAACATGAATAACAGTCCTTTGCCATTTTAAAGGAAGGAAAAAATATCAAATGGGGTTAATTCACATTATGGACTAATGGCCTGTAAACTTTCGTTTGAAAGCAAAGCATAGAAAAAGCTTTGACAAGAGCTACTTTTCACCATAAAAATAAACCTCTTTCAAATAATTTGCACGTTTTTCTAAGTCAAATTGCCAAGTTTCAAACAAAAATTAAAACCACCATCCAGTTACAACCCTTAAAATATGGACTTTATGATGGAAATGGTAAAACAATCTTAGTGAAGGAAATGTTGCTAGGTACTGACAGTAAGGGAGAGTCTACAGTAAATACTTCACACACCAGTTACAGGGCACTTGTTGACAGAAGACACTTAGACTCCATTCTCAATAATATAACTGTGTGTAACGACTGTCATTTTTCACAGGACTTCTGATGTTAACATCTACTGGTGTTCTGGCCACGGTCCAAATTGAATAAATATATTTGCCCTCTGGTTCCCTTAGATTTTAAACTCATTTTTATAGCAGGTCTCCCTTGAATAGCAAATCAAAAGAGAATTCACTTCAACTTATAAAGTGAGAAGTCAATTTTATTTGTTACGTTATTTTAAATTTATGGTGTTTTCCCCTATAATATAACAAGAATATTCTTGTTCCCCCATTGTTCCCCATGAACTATGACCTTGCAATTCTCTTTTATTTAGAAACCATCCAACTATGTCTTTAGAGTGCCCAGGAGAGGGGTTCTCAAACTTGGCTGCACGTCAGAATTATCCAGGGGAATTTTCAAAAAATTATAGCTTCCTAAGCTCTACCCCCGACATCGTCTGAATTAGATAGAATCTGTGGGCATAGGATCTATGGATGTGGGTTTTTAATATGCCCCAGGTGACTCTTAGGAGAGGGCTTATCAGATGTCATGTGTTAGGAAACCTCTGCTGTTGGTAAGTGTGCCCCCAAGTTTTGGTTTATATCCCACCACTTATGAATACCCTAATACCACTTAGCATTACTGCATGATCTGAAAATGCCCGGAGCATGTAAATTTCAGCTAATTCACTCATTCCCAAACTGTAATTTAGGAATAATAAATAAGCAGCAGGAAGTTCAGAGTTTCAATAGGTAAAATTCAATAAATAAAACAAAAGGGCTCTTGGAACATAACATGAAGTTCCTTCAGTCACATATATTTTTTTCCTCTTCTCGTCTTATTCTTTAGCCCTCTGACATGTAAAAGAACCCATCAGTAACTCAATGCCATTTTTGCCCCAAATTGCTGGGTAGTATATTATTAGATACAAACAATAAAAAAGTGTGCTGATTCTTAAACTTGTGAAATGGGACTACAGTAAACTCTGAGTGTACAGATCCTGTCAATACTTTTCCCTTTTAGCCAAGCAAGAGGCTTCCAAGCGGCTACTTATTTCCTCTTATTTTCTGTGGGTGTAATAATGTGCACTTCTCAATGTCCTCTAAGAGGATGGGCTAAATTTCCAGTGACTTTCCAGATCACTCCTCTACATGCCTCCAAGAGTTGCCAGACTTTTTGAAAACTGCTGATCATAAGACTGATTCTGCCTCTCAGATAAGAATTTTAGAGGTAAGAGGAATCTTTCCCCTCAAATAACATATAGAAAACAATCTAGGATGAATAGATTTAGAAAGAAATAATGGGTTGGCCAGGCACAGTGGCTCACACCTATAATCCCAGCACTTTGCGAGGCTGAGGCAGGCAGATCACCTGAGGTCAGGGGTTTGAGGCCAGCCTGGCCAACATGGTGAAACTCCCTCTCTACTAGAAATACAAAAATTGGCCAGGTGTGGTGGCACATGCCTGTAATCCTAGCTACTTGGGAGGCTGAGGCAGGAGAATCATTTCAACCTGGGAGGCGGAGGCTGCAGTGAGCTGAGACCATGCCACTGCACTCCAGCCTGGGCAACAGAACAACACTCTGTCTCAAAAAAAAGAAGTAATGGGGGAACAGGTTCTAATATACTGATATCCAGAAAGAGGTAACAGATCTGATAGAAACAGACAACGCGTTCAGATAGTCAGTACTTAATTTTCTCAACTCATAACTGTCTTCAGGAAAGGTCCTTGGGAATAAAAGAAAAACAGCTGTAAATGATATTACAAGTACATATGGGCTAGACATTGGCCATGAATAAAAGTTCTAAAACCTAGTTATTAATAGGCAGAAGAAATTTATTCTCTGTATAATTAATTTTACTAATTCATGGAAAATATGCTGTGGAGATAGCCCAAGTCCTTGTTGAACATCTAGAGATAAGATTCTAATATCTGACTTCTCCATCAGTTGTAAAATGTTTTCTCTCCAAGGACAGCAAAACCAAATAAGTCAAGGCATTTAAAAAATAATTTCTAGCCTATCTTGTGGATGCAAAAACAAGTCAATTATGACTGGAATGAAAAACAGTGAGACCAAATCAAGGGCAGCACAGTGATTCTTATGTGGGGAAATCTAGCAATATTTGTAGGTTTTTTATGTCATTGCGTTGTTTCCAGCCCTAATATCGACAAACGAAACACTGAATTGATACTCGCTGACAAACAACATAAACACTCTGTAGGTAACTAATAAGAAAAATGTGTAAATTTGCCTTTTTTATTTTTCACAGATAATAGAAAAGTTGTCAATGTGATTTTCAGGTAGGAGAAAAAAAAAACATGCAGTTGTCATGACATTTTCAAATACTTTAAGTTATGTAACAAAGCTTTTCCCAGACCCATGAAGTCCCGCAGTGCCTGCAAGTCTTGTATAAGGAAACGCCGAGTGCTGAGGGTTCCAGGCAACACCTGATCATATGGACTGAGGCGCCTATACACTCTCTTAGGATGAAGTCAATAAACAAACTCCACCCCATTCCTCTCTCAAAACGAACCCAGGCTTTTAGCGAACAGCAGAGACACACTCCAGGTCTATTTTTTTGTGGTAATATCTGGTTTTTGTAGGCCCAATGATCACGTTGCCTATGCTTACTTTATTACAATTACTAAACTCTGTAGAAAATAGCATTTTCAAAATATAGCATTTAAAGAGTCCTTTTTGTACTGTTCCTCCCCCAAGGCCTTGCTTTAATAGAGAACAATGTGAAACAGTAGGTGGGGGCCAAAGCTGGGGATTCCTATGCCACCGCCCCTCATGCAGGGGATCCCTGTGTTCACAGAGGCCCCTATGGCCTGCTTCTGAGACAGCAATGTGATGCTGCGTGAACAGCCTGACACAGTAGGTCTGGCTTTTATAATGCAAATTTCCACTTTAAACTCAAAGGTAATTACAGTATTTTAACGTACCTTTTCTCATGATCGGTAGTAAGTTTCTCCAGTGCACACTCCGCATCAAAAAATGTACCGGTAAAAGCACAGCTGGGTGTACAGGGACTTGTCAGAATACTGTAATGTAACAGAAAAATAAATGAATACTACTATTGGGGAGGGGAAAGCGATGGAGATCACTCTCAGCAGAGTGTGTCCCCCTACTTTCAACCTCCAAATCAAGCAGCATTTTTTAAAGAAAGGGGGGTAAGAAGGGCAGAATCAATGGTTTGTCCCTCTTATATAGCATATACACCTTTCATAATTCAGAATATATCCTGCCACTTCGATCATAGATTACTACTTGCGAAGCTGCAGACTGATTACTCCTGCTGTCAAAAACCTGATTTTGTCAAATTGCAAATTCCTATGCACTCATGACAATTTGCACTGTTAATTGGGAAAAGTGCTATGTGCTTCCTAACCGGGACATGTCCATGCTAGCAGGAAGTTAAACAAATTCTGAAAACTGTTTAACACATATTGCTATACCATGAGCCCCGTTTTATGATTTGTGGTGACAATCCATTGCCTGTGCCAGGACTGGCTCACAGACTCAAGTAACATCTTGACTATTTGCTCTGTGGTAATCATACGTAGGCAACGTATGACCTCTGAGAAGTACCATGTGAAATGAAATAACCAAGGTTCTTCATCCCACCCATGTCAAAACACTCATTTAATGACCTTGGCAAGTTCTAATTCAACAAAGTGTAGGAGATGTGTCTGAACTATTATTCACTCAGCAAACATATACTGAGCATTCCTGAGGTTATTTAGAGTCACTGCGTATTCTAAGCAACTGTGTCTCACTCTGTGTGGGAAAAAAACACATGCAGTCAATTCAATAACCAACATGAGAATTATTTGGTGAGTCACATTCAAATGCACTTCTATCTATTTTAAATCAACTGACCTAGGAACTTTCTTTCCATCTTCCCATGGGGTTAGACACTTGGGAAACTCTGGAGCTGGAGAACAATGAGCTCAAGCTTTGGTGTTTTCCTTGAGGGGTCCTACCAAGGTGAAAGAACTAAGCCCTCAGAACTTTCCAAATGAGAAGCTCAAATAACAAACATGTTACCAGTTTCTCCCTTGCTGCCTTGGAATGACACGTAATTTAACCAACACTGAACACCCACTGTGTGCCAAGTTGGTTGAATGAATGAATGAATGAATGAATGACTACAACAGCCAAGTCATTTGTACAATTCATGCAGCAAGGCCAGGTGGCACACACAGACTATCATGTAAATACGAAATTAAGGAATACCACTATCTACAACTGGATACGGAAACAGCACTATTTTCAAAGGGAATCTCTTTGAGTAATCAAGTATTAGATCTAAGGATCCTACTTGGGTCTTAATGATGAAAAATTAGTCAACCCAATTTGATGCAGGAGTAACTAAAATTCAATTAGAGCTCACATTTCACCTTTCTGCTCATTCCCTTATAAAATGTGTTACTAAATTTAGTGTATTTTAAATTTCTTTGGCTATTACAAATGGTATCTATAAATATTCGGTAGCAGGAACAAACCCACATGGAGCAATTTATCGGTTAGGGCT
>NC_132933.1:127912531-127937531 GCF_047675955.1 Chlorocebus sabaeus
GTGGAGCGCTGGATATGAGCACTTTAAAGGGCTGCCAGGTAGTTCTAGTGGGCAGTCTGAGATGAGAACTGCTGTGCTACACACTACCTGCATTGGGGATACTTTTAGAACCATAGACTCTGATCCTTCTGATTTGGCTCAAGATCAAGGAATTTATGCTATCCAAATAGGCTGAGAAGTTTTCATGAGAATCATTTCTGAGGAAGATGCTTGCTTGTTTAAGCAAGTTATTTCAAGATTAGGATAGGATATATTTTCTGTTACATAAAATACAGGGCAGTGTTAAAGCTGACTTGCATTTTTTTTGGTCCTAAATTTTTTACTGAATTATAATAAAAAACACAAGAAGTACACAAATACTAGGTGTACGGCTTGATGCACAAAATGAACACATCTCTGTGATCAGTATGCAGAGCAAGAAACATTACTAGCACCCCAGAGGCCCCCTTGTTCCCCTATTCCCCATCTTCCCCTCAAAGCTAACAATAGATTTGCCTTTAAAACTTTATGTGTATGCAATCATACAGTTTGTGTTCTTTTCTTTCTTTTTTTTTTTTTGAGACAGAGTCTCGCTCTGTCGCCCAGGCTGGAGTGCAGTGGTGCGATCTCAGCTCACTGCAAGCTCCACCTCCCAGGTTCATGCCATTCTCCTGCCTCAGCCTCCTGAGTAGCTGGGACTACAGGCGCCCGCCACCATGCCCAGCTAATTTTTTTTGTTTTTTTTTGTTTTTTTTTTTAAAGTAGAGACGGGGTTTCACCATGTTGGCCAGGCTGATCTTGAACTCCTGACCTCAGGTGATCTGCCCGCCTCAGCCTCCCAGAGTGCTGGGATTACAGGCGTGAGCCACCGCGTCTGGCCATTTGTGTTCTTTTCTATTGGGTTTCTTTCTCTCTTTTTTATTTTTTATTTATTGCGAGACAGGGTCTCACTCTGTTGGCCATGCTGGAGTGCAGTGGCGCAATCATAGCTCATTGCAGCCTTGAACTCCTGGGCTCAAGTAATCCTCCCACTTAAGCCTCCCATGTAGCTGGCACCAGAGGCATGCCACCACACCCAGCTAATTTAAAAAAAAAAATTTTTAGTAGAGATGAGGTCTTGCTATGCTGCCCAGGCTGGTCTTGAACTCCTGAGCCACCACACCCAGCCTTCTTTTTCTCAACATTGTGTTTGGTGAGATTCATCTATGTTGTTCTGTGTAGCAGTCACTCATTTCTTCTCCTTCTTGTGAGTCCCAGCTACTCTGGAGGCTGAGGCAGCAGGACCGCTTGAACCCAGGAGGCGGACATTGTAGGGAGCTGAGATCACTCACGCCACTGCACTCCAGCCTGGGCAACAGAGCAAGACTCCATCTCAAAACAAACAAACAAACAAACAAAAGGAATGATGCTACTGTGAATACTCCTGTACATGTCTTTGAAGCACATATTAATATGTATCCTTTTCTGTTGATTACAGTTTGGAGGAGGGGAAATGTTGAGTCATAGGGCACACAAATGTTCAGTTTTAGTAGGTACTGTCAAACTGTTTTCTGAGGTGTCGATTTCAACCGACTTTCTTTTGAACTGGTTTGACAATACAGTCTTTTACTTTATATTTCTAAGATATTTGCATGGGAACATAACCAGTCTTTTCTCTCTCATTTGTAGGGACAGCAGAAATTGGCTAAGGTCATCTCTTAACACAACTTGCCCCTGACTTAAATTCCTTGAGGTATGAAGAGTTGGACTCATGACCTTAGAGATTATCCACAGCAAAATCTTAATCTCAAGTTATCACCCTCACACAACCCAGAACATGCAATGCAAGGCCTGCCTCCTTGCATCATCAACTGGTACATTCTCACTGATGTAAAATTCATTTTGGTGAAGCCTGAAAAATATCAAATAATGAAGGAAAATCAGCTGCCAAAAAACCCAAAATGTACCCCCAAAGTAAACACCACTGTTCTAGTAGAAGCATAGATAATCCAGCACTCACTATAACTGTAAAATATAATGAAGGTGTATTAAAACGCATTACTTTGCAAATGGTGAAGATACAGTTAAATCTAGGTATCATACCATATAGCAGATTCAGAGCTCTAAACCTCACTAGCACTGACAGAGATCATGAGGTACATGTCTAGAAATGAAAAACCAGCTTAGGATAGTCTTTGCTGAAAAATCCCTACTAGCACCCTCATCACACACAGGATGAAGTTCCAACCCTTCAGGTTCACTCTCACAAGTTTTCTATATGCCCCTCAACTGCCAGCCTGGCCATATACCCACGCCACCCTTATCACCATCCCCTGCTACAGTCAGGAAATGTATCCTTCCTTACTCCGCACCCTTGCTCAAGCAATTCCACCCCATTCAGGTCTATCATTCTCGTCTTGATTAAAGATTCAGTCAGTTCCTATCCACCTCATTAGACCTCACAGTCATCATCATCTTCATGAAGCCTTTTGTCCCTCTATAATTCTGTCTGTTCACTTTCCACCTTACAGACATAATTGCCTCTCCTGTGTCCACATGGCTCACTACACCCTCTGACCCAGAGCTCCCACCCCAAGTAGTCCTCACTGGTTTTGTCACCCCTTGAGCCTCCTAGGATGTGAGCTGCTGTGGGCAGAGACTACAGGTATTCCCCTCTGCAATGCTAGTACCTAGGACACAGCCTGGCATGTACCCAGTCCTCAACGAATATTTGTGGAAGAGATTCAGAAAATCTGTCTCACACCTCTCATTTAGCCTCGACATATTGCTTAATGATACAACACTAGCCCTTTGAATTGATTTCTGATGTGTCCTATGTGTATCTCCCCACGGAAGACTGGAATAGCAGAAAGACCATAGGCTTTGGGGTCAGACTGAATCTGGCTTGAAATTTAGCTCTACCACTAGAGGCTTGGGTGACCTTTGACAAACTGTTTAACATATTCACACCTCGATTTCTCCATCTGTAAAACAAGACTAACGTATCTTGGGAATGTTGTTAAAATAACAAGATACCATACAAAAAGCACCTAGCACCATGACTGCTACCAAGTACACAGTGGATATGTGATAGATCCTATACGTTTCCCAATTAGACTATAAGCTTCTAGAGGGTTTGATTTGTGCATCCAACACAATGCCATGCCAGCCATAGGTTCTCCAGAAAGTTTTGTCTAACGAACATGTCTAAATTCTTGAACATGAATGTCTCTTTTAAATGAATGCATTCAAAACTGCTATTTCTACAGCATTTTACTAAAGATACGCCTTCGAATTCCAGTATCGCTCAATTTCCATACACCTTTAGGCTTTATGTAAATTATTTATCTCGATTATGAAAAGGTTGAAATAAACTTTCTTGTTTTCCCTGCCACTCAATTACTTAGTTTTCTCGCCATTTTATTTGCAGTATCTATGTTAACTCAGCTATTTTGCAAATGTGGAACAACAGAGGGTGAAAAAATAAAATACTGGTTTGCCAACTCCACTGTACTTCTTTGCAAAGGAAATTATTTCCATAGGCTACAGAAATAACTTATTTGGATTACTTCAATTAGTTCTAATACAAAACATTGCCACCACTTCATTAATCAGCCGCTTGTGAGGGTTACTTTTCCAAGAAGTCTTTTTGGTAATTTGATTAGAAAGAATGGTGGTGCACATTATCATCTGATTCAGTATGTCCATCAAGTAGACAATTTACGGCAAGTTCTTGATAACGATGGGCTTAAAAAACACACAGTAATTTCTTCATTTCAGAATCCTTTTTTTTGTAAAGATGAAGTTATTTTTCAAAGTCTTTGGCAACACACGTTGCTGAATAAGCATCAGGAAATATTTCAGTGCTTTAAGAGGCATTTCACTCTTTCCCTCTCCCCACAGACAACCCCCCCCCCACGAATGATGCAGTAATTAAAACCTAATTATTATCTTCATTTTAAACAAAACCTAAAGTGAATACCAATTAATAACAACATACTAATGAGCATCTGCTGTGATGAAATTGAATATGAATGTGCTGCAAATTTCGGGTAATTTATTTTTTTTAGGGGAAGTGCCACTGGTCGCATTCTGCTGTTAGAAGATTATATAGAATGTACACCATTTTCTATCAAGTCGTTCTGCACATGGCAATTTCCATCTGAGGAGACACGGCTGGCTTCAACACTGCAGATGTTGAAATAGCCAAATATTGGCCATGGGGTCCTCACTGGGACTGAGGACAATTCTAGGACTCTATCTTGAATTTACTGCCCTCCCTACAAAAGGTTTTCTTAATGTCATTATTTCTAGGTTAACCTAATGTCAAAAAAAGATTGAATTTGTCCTCTCTTACATGTAAGCATGTATCAATATCTCAATGAAAATTTAAATATAAATTTCAAACCAGAAGAAACAATAACATAAAAATCAAGGTTTGTAAGTCATACCCTTGGATTCCACTGGAACTTTAAGATGGTCTAGAAATGTTTATGGATGCTTAAGTTGGAGACACCCTTAAAACCTCGAAGTGCTGAGACAGTCGGCCAAGTTCAGATTTATTAATAGTACCACATCACGAAGTAAAATGTAGTGGTAGAATGAGGCTCTATAGATTAGCTTCGAACTCCCTATCTATGGTATGAATGGGTAGGGCTAGATTAGTGTTGTTCAAATATGTACTATTTGTGGGCCTCAGGGGCTTCTTCATTTATTAAAGTATATATTCATTAAAAAATTTTAAAGGTTCACTCACATGTACTACATACCAACTTTTAAGACCTTTAAGACCCCAATATATTAACTGGTGTTCTCACTGACAGACTTGTAAAAAACAAAGTGAAAACAGACATCTATATTGAAAAAATATTTTTGTTTTATAGATGGGAATTCTGCATGAAATCTTATTTGGAAAAAATGGGGCCAGAAACAGTGGCTCACGCCTGTAATTGTAGGGCTTTGGGAGGCTGACGTGCAGGGTCGTTTGAGGCCAAGAGTTTGGGACCAGCCTGGGCTACATAGCGAGACACTCTCTCTACAAAAAAATAAAAATAAACTAGTTGGGTATGATAGTGCATGTCTGTAGTCCCAGCTACTTGGGAGGCTGAGGCAGGAGGACCTCCTTGAGTCCAGGAATTCGAGGCTGCAGTGAGCTATGTTCATGCCACTGTACTCCAATGTGGGTGACACAAAGAGATCCTGTCTCAAAAAAAACGGGGGTTTTCTTGGATTCAGTAATTTCTAGGATTTCTTTTCAGATCTAAACTGGATGAAAAACTGCAACGTGACTTTGTCTTCTTATTGGCCAAAAAAAGCCACTTGTCCCTCTTCCCTGGCACATTATCTTGTTAAAATAAAAATTCTCTATTAATTTCCCATTCCACCTCCATCCACAAAAAAAAAAAAAAAAAAAAGGCAAAACTGACATCTGGAATGTTTGGTCAGCTTTCGAATATCTTAATAACTGGTCCCTTGGTGCTATGATAAACAAATATCAACAGTGACTAAAATAAATATACATGGCTACTATAAATACATTGGAGTAACATCAGGATGAAAACTTAACCTTTTAATTTGATCTGAATGTTAAGGTGCTTTCTGGGTTAGGTGACATCTCAGAAGTTGTTCCGCTTCATATGAAAACGTAGGATAAGTTAAAGTTAGCCTACTCTCATAGCATGAGCCACCCGTACTCATCAGAAAGACAACTATTCATTCATTTAACATACTGAGAATCTACTACATGCCAAGGCACTCTTCCAGCTGCTAGGGCTACATCAGGGGACAAGAGAAAAACATTGAAAGATTGCAGAAGCTTACAGTCTGGTGTGGGTACATCTTCTCCAATACTGTGACACAGTTAAATGTGGATATTTCCATTTATACACCCCACTCTTCATGTCAACCACTGTCTTTCTATAATTTTTAACGGCATGTATCACCTTTCATTTTCTAACAGAATAATTTGTGTTTTAGTTCCGATGCTACACTGAGAGGTATTTGATGGTCATATTCATTTTTTTATTCCTGACAATATTTTTATCAAAATGCTTGTTCAATAACTAAATGAATTACTCTGCTAAACAATAAAAAAAAAAAAATCACAACCCTTGCACTTGCATAGCATGTGATATTTTTCAAAGCATTCGATCCTCAAAACATCTCTGTGAGGTCAGGAGAAACTGGGATTATTTGCTTTATTTTACAAAGTTCCTCAAAGTGAAGTCATCTGTTTATAATACTAGATCTGGTCAGTAAATGGGGTAGCTATGGTTTGTTTGAAACCTCTTAGAAAAACTGGTAGTCAAAATTAGAATGATTATTCATAGCTAGAATCGAGAAGGCTGCATATTTTTATTTCCAAACATCATCTCACTTCTTGGCATGAAATGCTGGTCTAGGATTGAGCAAGATAAAATAAAGTCCATATATGCATGTTATATATGGATTAAATCACAATATGCTAAAGGAGGGGCTTAATGAAGTTTAGCACGATAGATTAATGTCAATTTGACACTTTCTAGTTTTCAGAGCACTCTCCTTCGCATTAGTTTCTCCCATTTGATCCTCAATATGTGGGCTACCTATTCTGATTATTCTCATTTTACAGATAAGAAAGTTGAGACTCAAAGAGGTTACTGGGCTTGCCTTAGGTCATGCAGCTAGTAAGTGGCAGAGCTAACGCTTGATGCCAGGTTTTCAGTGTCCAAGCCCCTTGATCTTTTTATTATGCCACTTTTCATTGATGCATTTTCAACTATGTCATTCTGTGTTAATCAGTTCTTTTGTGGCCAGTTTTCAACCTGACATACTTGCTTTGTGTGCCAGAGACAGTCCATTTATATGCACCTGGTACCTCCCTCACACAGGTTACAATGATGTCACATTCAGGGTATAGTTCACTATAGGTCAAAGTGGCTGAAGCACAGGGCCACAAAAAAAGCCACGGGCCTGGGGGCTAGAGGCAAAGCCTGCAATGAGAAACTGACCAAGCCAAATAGACAAGTTTTCCAATGTGTACCATTGTTGTGCTAGGGACCCAACATCTAACTGTGTCGACTTAATTTCATAATTCTTGTTCTTCATTCCGAGAAGCACCTTTAGAAATGGCACCTTTGATTAAAAAGATGTCAAAATTTGTGGGGGAGATGGCTGGGCTCAGTGGTTCATGCCTGTAATCCCAGAACTTTGGGAGGCCAAGGTGGGAGGATCATCTGAGGTCAGGCATCTGAGACCATCTCGGCCAACATAGTGAAACCCCATCTCTACTAAAAATACAAAAATTAGCCGGGCGTGCTGGCACACACCTGTAGTTCCAGCTACTTGGGAGGCTGAGGCAGGAGAATTGGTTGAATCTGGGAGGTGGAGACTGTAGTGAGCTGAGATCGTGACACTGTACTCCAGCCCAGGCGACAGAGTGAGACTCTGTCTCAAAAAATAAATAAATAAATAAAATTTAAAAAAATTGGGGAGGGAGAGCATTAGGAAAATATGCGTGTTGGGCTTAATACCTAGGTTGATAGGTGCAGCAAACCACCATGGCACACATTCACCTATGTAACAAACTTGCACATCCTGTACATGTAACCCAGAACTTAAAATAAAAATTGAAATTATAAAAAAGAAAAACGTCAAAATTTGAGTTCCTAGAAGTAAAATTTATGTTCCACAGTCTATGTATATACTTGAATAAGTGTTCATCTGGCTTTAGAAATTCCTAACAGAACATCAAGAGGCTTTCTCAGTTTTACAAATGAAAAAACTGAGGCTCAGAGGGGCCAAGTAACCTCTCATTTGTAAATGGCGGGGAGGTGGGGGGGCGGGGGAAGGGGAGACATGACCTCAAGACACGGTCAAGAAGATTGAATGAGATAATGTATAGGAAACAGTAGAGTATCTGGCATAAAATTAGCACTAAGTAAATGGCAGTGAGTACTGTAACTATTTATTAGCTATGAACATTTGTCTTTGGGAAGTTTCCTGAGATAAACAGACACTTGTAAGAACTTAATCTGGCATAGAGAGAATCAGGAGGCTAGCAGAATAAGTTCTTTAGAAGAAAGGTGCTAAGTAAAGTCAAGGTATTTTAAACTACTACATGTAAAAATACAAAATGAGACAAGTATAGTGTGGTGGTTAAGAGCACACACTCTGGAACCAGACTCTGTTCAAATCCTAGCTCTACTTCTTAATTAATTAAATGTGTGGTCTTGGGCAAGATATCTGCTATAATTTGGATGTCTGTCTCCTCCAAATCTCATGTTGAAATTTGATCCCCAGTGTTGGAGGAGGGACCTAATGGTTTTTTGATCATGGCAGTAGATCTCTCATGAATAGATTACTGCCCTAAGGGGAGGAGTGGCTAAGTGAGTTCTTACTCTATTAATTCCCTTTAGATCAGGTTGTTAAAAAGAGCCTCACACCTCCCCTCCTCTCTCTCTCACTTTTCTCACCATGTGATCTCTACACAGCCAGCTCTCCTTCACCTTCCCCCAAAAGGGGAAGCAGCCCGAGGCCCTCATCTGATACAAATGTCCAATCTTGTCTTGAAGTTCTCCAGACATCAGAATCACGAGTCAAATAAACCTCTTTTCTTTATAAATCACTCAGACTCAGGTATTCTTTCATATTAATAGTAATGTGAAGTAGATAAAGACAGCATCTAACCACTGTTTCCTCATCTGTAAAACAGGAATAACAACAGTGCCTCATAGGATTATGGTGCACATTAAATGAGTTTAAATAGAGGAAATGCTTGGAACAGTGCCTGAAACATAGTAGCTGGTATATGTTTGCTTTAAATCTTTTGGGGGGGGGGGGTTAAATTTGGCTACAACAAACCTTTAATGTATCCCTACTGTCTTTGCTTTGTTCTAGACTGTTTGTCAGTCTATAATGAGGTTATATCCCTTATAAGCTACTATGAAACAAATGTAGCCATGAATGTAGTTTTAGTGACTAATAGTTTCATAGAACAGCATAGACTCACATATGTAACAATACAATTTTCAAAAATGATGCCTAGGAATATTCAACAAATGGTGTGCTTTTTTTTTGTTTTTTTTTTTTTTGGTGGTGGTGGGTGGGGTGTGTATCAGTTATTCTTTAACGGAAAGTGTAGAGGCAGATTTTGGAGAGCCCTTTGCTCACTATCCTCAAACTCTGCTTTTTGGTATCATTTGGTCTCACATTAATGATAACAGGCATACTGATAATATAATGATAATAACAGATATAAAATAGTTAATTGTGTGGCTTCTAGAGTTGGACAGACTGCTTCAAATTGTGGTCATTTAACCTCTCGAAGCCTTGGTTTACCCAGCTGTAAAATACCCATCAGAATGTTGTAAGGATTAAGTAAGACAATACATATAAAGTGTTTGGCAAAAGTCTACTATCTGGCACATGGTAAGCCCTCAATTCACATTAACTATGTCCTCCTATTTCATTCAGACTTAATTCTTGTCAATGTTCAGTTCTACTGGTCAGACTACATTTGGCCATTATCCTGTTCTAGCCAGCTCAGTCAATGAAATACATTCATACAGCCCACCCCTAAATATGGCTGCTAGGCTCTGAGGACACAGACTCTCTATCTTAACTAGCCATCACATAATGAGAGATAAGCAGTAATTCTCTAAGAGATCATTTAGTGGAGTCCATTGGTTTGGACTTTCTTTAGGAAATTTCGGATAGCTATTAACATAATTTAGTTACTGAATCATGGTAGAGGTCTTGTGACTTTCCTCCATGATATTGTGAATAAGTAGTTATTCAGTAACAAGTAATTGTAGGTATAGTTTCAAATATCAGCAAATTAAATTTCAAAAACCAAAGAAAAAGTAATAAAATAAAGGGTATTAACATACATGCATGTGTAATTCACTAATTCCTTGTCTAAATTCTTCCAATTTGCCAGGACGATAATGGAACTGCAAAAACAGAGCCAACAAAAAAAATGACTTGGCTGCTTTTTGCCTTTTTTTTTTTTTTCTTTTCAGATGGAGTCTCACTCTGTCACCCAGTCTGGAGTGCAGTGGCGCAATCTCAGCTCACTGCAACCTTCACCTCCTAGGTTCAAGCAATTCTCCTGCCTCAGCTTCCCGAGTAGCTGGGATTACAGGCATGCACCACCATGTCCAGCTAATTTTTCCATTTTTAGTAGAGACGGGGTTTCACTATGTTGGCCAGGCTGGTCTCGAACTCCTGACTTCAAGTGATCCACCATGTCCAGCCTGCCTTTTCATGTTAGAAATTAAAGTGTTAGAAACTTGTTTAATTAGAAACTAGGTTTGCTTGTATACAAGATCTGGTCTTTCCCATTGAAAGCTTACCTACGCTGCTTTCTACACGCAATAGAAAACAAAACTATTCTACAGAGAAGTATTTAAAAAATACAAAAAACAAATTGGCTAATGCATCTTCCTTGGAATAAAATGCATAGCCATGAATGTGTTCTCTCTTACTACTTTCCCCTAAAGAAAGGAAACACTCAGTTCCTGTAATTTTTATCTTAAGCTTTTGCAACTCAAAAAATTGTTTGGAAAAATCAGAAAAACAAAAAAACCTGCCCATGCTAAACATCTTCCCAGTCTAGGTCTCAAAGTATGGGAAGTCCTGTGATAATATATCCCATTGATGTTCTCTGTCCTCTTTTAAAAATTGTTCTCAGTGGCCAGGCGTGGTGGCTCATGCCTGTAATCCCAGCACTTTGGGAGGCTGAGGCAGGTGGATCACCTGAGGTCAGGAGTTCGAGACCAGCCTGGCCAACATGGTGAAACCTTGTCTACTAATAATACAAAAATTAGCCGGGTGTAGTAGTGCAAATCTGTAATCCCAGCTACTTGGAGGCTGAGGCAGGAGAATCACTTGAACCTGGAGGCGGAGGTTGCAGTGAGCCAAGATCGTGCCACTGCACTCCAGCCTGAGCGACACAGCGAGACTCCGTTTCAAAAAAAAAGAAAAAAGTTCTCAGGTGCTTGTGATAGGCCTCATTCCAGCCTCAACATATTCAGATGCCATTCCACTGTAAATTTTCTGTCTTACCTATCTATCGTCCTCTATCTGGGATTTGAACAGAAGGTTCAAGGATCAACAACATAGGAATTCTTCAACTCCCAAGCCTATGTTATGCCAGTATCTTATCTGATTCCTTGGCAGTCTGTATTAACATTAAAGTGTTTTGTTTCTTCTGCAATCCTCTTGGCTCTAATTGTCCCATAATTTTCTATGACTATAACAGAAGTGCCTCAATCTGAGCTCTAGCAGGTCTGTTTCTCTGAAATCATTTTTTACTGCCCATTTATCTCATTTGAAGGTCTGGCACATTAGTCAGTACACACCGTGGCACTCAATTACTCTGAGACAGATAATCCATGTCCTCATTCTTCCCCTTTTCTGCCTTAGCCACTTCACTTCTCAGCAGTTTTTCCAAAGGCAAAGTAAGATAAAGTAATACATCCCCTGAAATATGGTACTGACCCATAGAAGGTATTCAATAAACACTATTCCAATGTTGACAAATAAAGCATGAAATCAGCCAAATTTTGCTGTTAGCAACACTCAAAGTTTAGAGGGATGGGAAGTGGGGATGACTGGTTAAAAACTGAAGTTCTAATTATCTGTGAATTTCATTTGTCCAGGTGAGTGGTGTTCACAATATATTCTTAGTAATATAACCCCCTTTTTTAGATAAGCTTTTATAGAGCAACCTCATATATAAAACAAATAAAAATAGAAATACTCCAGGAATGTTTTTATATAGGGCCTGGGGCCTCATCCACAGAATGCAGCTTCAAACACTTTTTAATGCTAGTAAAAAATTCCACAAAGTGTATCAAGAATTTAGGAACTAGAGCTTTAGGCTCTTCAACATAGCCCAGTTAATTTTGTGAAGAAAAGAAAAGAGCAAATTGATATATCATCAAGTGAAGATGAGTATGTGAATTTGCTAAGCCTAATATGAAATGGTATACAATCACAGCCATTATAAAATAAAATAATAGGAAAGAAAATATCTTTATTGGAATATTGTTCCCCTTCAGAATTGTAATAGGTGGGTGGGGCTTAAGCAGAAGCCATTGGAGGCAGTTTGAGCCTTCAGTCATCTGCAGGCCTGTAGGAGGTCCCACCTGCCAATGACTCCACTGTAATCTATTTCACCTTGCTCACATATACTGTTTAACATTTGTAAATGCAAAATAACCTTAACCAGTAATTTTAAACCAGGAGAACAAAAGGAACTTGATTGAAACTAATTTACATTTTCAATTATTATTACAAAATTTAGAAACTGTGCTCTTTTTTTGTGTGGTCTGTTTGTTTTTAAATGATCTCCCTTAACCCATAGGAAGGGATGGTTGAAAGGGGTTCCAGAATGCTGGCTGTAGTGAAATAAAGAGAAAACAAATCAGGATAGAGTCTGTTTTTCCCTATGATGCTATCTATGCTCCCCCTGGATAAATAAAATAATGATAACTTTAAACAAATCGATGTCTATGTTGCATAAAAGAATGTGGAACTACTGTTGTCAAAACACACTCTGCTTCACAAATCCAGATTTTCCTATTCAAAATGCTGTCATGTTTTTAAGGCTTTACATTCTTATTTGAAGGGCTAGAACTTGCATGAGAGGCCTGACACTCTGATGTCCAAATCTATTCTATCAATTTTTAGGAATGACTTTCCTTTTTTTTTTTTTTTTTCTGCAGAGGGTGGCGGGGGAGATGTTTTACTTTCACAAATGTGCTTTAGCAAAGATAATATGAATGTTTTGTTCCTTTCTCATAGTTGGATACTTGTTCCTTGGTATGGATTCCCGGCCAAAAAGTTTAGCAGGGGCTCCCAGTGACATTTATTTAGGTGTGCCTTGTCTTCAGTGTGGCAGTTTTGGGAATTACCTTCTGATGATCTCAATGTTGGACATTCACAGAAGTTCTTGAAGCAGAATTATATCTTATCAGGCCATGGAAATTCTACTAAAAAAATCTTACTTTAAAAATTATTGCATAGTAAAACTGGTGGGGCACAGTTCTACAATTTTTTTTTTTTTTGAGACAGGGTCTCACTATGTTGCCCAGGCTAGTCTCAAGCGATCTTCCCACCTCAGCCTCACGAGTAGCTGAGATTAAAGGCACATGCTAGTGTGCCTGGCTCAGTATCATGACTTTTTAAAAAAAATTATTATTTTTTGAGATGGAGTTTCACTCTTGTCACCCAGGCTGGAGTGCAATGGTGCGATCTGGGCTCACTGCAACCTCTGCCTCCTGGGTTCAAGTGATTCTCCTGCCTCAGCCTCCCAAGTAGCTGGAATTACACGTGCATGCCACCACGCCTGGCTAATTTCAGTATTTTTAATAGAGACGGGGTTTTACTATCTTGGCCAGGCTGGTCTCGAACTCCTGACCTTGGGTGATCCGCCTGCCTCGGCCTCCCAAAATGTTGAGATAACAGGTGTGAGCCACCATGCCCGGCTTACCATAACTGTTCTTTTTTTTTTTTTTTTTTTTGAGACAGAGTTTTGCTCTTGTTGCCCAGGCTGGAGTGCAACGGCGCGATCTCGGCTCACTGCAACCTCCGCCTCCTGGGTGGGTGTAAGTGATTCTCCTGCCTCAGCCTCCCGAGTAGCTGGGATTACAAGTGCCCGCCACCATGCCCAGCTAATTTTTTATGTTTTTTAGTAGAGACGGGGTTTCACCATGTTGGCCAGGCTGGTCTTGAACTCTTGACCTCAGGTGATCTGCCCACCTCGGCCTCCCAAAGTGCTGGGATTACATGCGTGAGCCACCGCACCTGGCCTTGCCATGACTTTTTAAACACACGTAACACACCACAATCAGGCTGAAGAATAGTCCCACCATGCTTCAAACAACCCCTCAAGCTGCCCCTTTGCAGTCACACCATTCTCTAACCCATGACAACCACTCTTCTGTTCTCTACATTATTATAGTTTATTTTCAAGAAATGGAATCATACAGAATGTAGCCTTGAGTCTTGGCTTCTTTCACTCAGCATAATGCCTCTGCTATTCATCCAAGTTGTTGGGTGTATCAGTAGTATCTTCCTTTATATTGCTGAGCAATATTCCAGGGTATGAAAGTACCACAGTTTCTTTATAGTTGTTTCCAGTTTCAGGCTCTTACGAATTCAGCTACTATAAACATTCATGTATGAATTCAGGTATTTGTATGAACATAAGTTTGTACTTTTCTAGGGTAAATACACAGGAGCAGGACTGCTGGGTCATATGTTAAGTGTTTATTATTACTCTTTATAAGCAAGTGTTAACCTTTTCTGGGGTGGTGATACCACTTTACATTCCCACCAGCAACGTATGAGGGTGCCTGTTGTTTTGCATCCTCACCAGCTTTTGGTATTGTCAGTATTTTGTATTTTAGCCATTCTAATAGGTTGGGAACCATATCTTGTTCACAGTTTTATTATTATTTATTTTTTAATTTTTGAGGCAGGGTCTCACTCTGTCACCCAGGCTGGAGTGCAGTGGCACAGTCACTGCTCACTGCAGCCTCAACCTCCTAAAGTGTTGGGGTTACAGATATGAGCCATTGTACCCAGCCTTTGTCAAGGTTTTAATTTGCATCTCCCTGATGCTAGTGATGTTAAACATCTTTTCACATGTTTGTCATCCTTATATTTCCTATGGTGAAGAATCCATTCAAGTCTTTTGTTTATTTTTAAATTGGATTGCTTGTTTTACTATTTTGATAGTTCTTTATATATACTGGATACAGGACCTTTGTTAGATATGTAATTTGAAAACATTTTCTTCCAATCTGTGGAGGTCATTGCCTTAATAGTGTCTTTTGCAGATCAAAGGTTTTTAATTTTGATGAAGTCCAGGTGATCAACATTTTTCTTTTATGGATCATTTTAGTCCCATGTCTAAGAACGCTTTGCCTAACCCTAGGTTAGGCAAAAATATTTTCTCTTATGCATTACTTCTTAAGTTTTATAGCTTTACATTTAGACCTATGATATATTTAGAGCTAATTTTTGTATCAGGTATGAGCTTTAGGTCAAGGTTCATTTTTTTCTGCATATGGATATCCACTCTTTCCATCACCACTTGTTGAAAGGACTATTCTTTCTCCATTAAATTGCTTTTGCATGTTTGCTAAAAATCAAATGGCCACACTTGTGAGAGTCTATTCTCTCTATTCTCTTCTATTGGTCTTCGTGCCTATTATTTTGCCAACTCCACAGTCTTGATTACTATAGCTTTGTAGTAAGTATTAAAGCTATGTATTGATTCCTCCAACGTTCTCCTTTTTTGCTTTCTTCTTAACTATAAATACAATTTATTTAATAGACATAACATTGGACTATTGAGGTTATCTGTTCCATCTTGGATGAGTTTTAGGGTTTATGGTTTTCAAGGAATTGATCCATTATGTTTAAATTGTCAAATATGTGGAGTATTCCCTTATTATTTTTAAAAGAAGTCCATGGGGGTCTAGAATTCTGGATAGTGCTGATTTGTATCTTCTTTTTATCTTTGTCAGTCTTGCTAGAGGCTTATCAATTTTATTGATCTTTCCAAGTACAGATTTTAGTTTCATTGATTTTCTCTATTTTCCTGTGTTCAATTTCATTGCTTTCTGGTCTCATCTTTACCATTTCCTTCCCTCGGCTTGCTTTGGCTTTTACTCTTCTTTTTCTATTTTTTAAGGTGCAAACTCAGGGTATTTACTTGAGATCTTTCTTTTCTCCTCATATAAACATTTAATACTATCAATTTTCCTCTAAGCATTGCTTTAGCTGCATCATCCTACTTTGTTCAGGCTTTTACTTTCTCCTTTATTCATCTGATTCTAACAGCCTGATTATTTAATACTTATCTGTCAAATTAACTGGCTGATTTTTATCAACTGAGTGAATATACCAATACCTTAAAACTTGTTATTTGAGTTTTTTACTGATTTTGTGTATTCATGATGAATAAATGAGCATTGGTAACTGACCTACTTTGTGTTACAGTACACATCACAGTATATATTGTGGTTTTCACTGTCTGATATTTTCATTTTCACCCAGTTCAAAATATTTTCAAATTTTTCTTAATACCTCCTTTGACCCACAGATTATTGAGAAGTGTGCTATTTAATTTCCAAGTACTTGAAGATTTTCCTGTCATTGCTCTTTTGATTTCTAAAATTTAATTCCAATATGGTTCAAGAATATAATTTGTGTGATTTCAATTTTTAAAAATTCATTAAGGTTTTATAACCCAGAATATGGTCTCTTGTTGAATGTTCCATGTACACTTGAAAAGAATGTGGATGGTGTTACTGTTGGATAGCATGTTTTATAAATATTAATCAGATTAAGTTGTCAGTTCTTCTATATCCCTGATTTTATGTCCAGCATTTCTATCAAATGTTCAGAGAGTAGTGTTACGCTTGCCAAGTGTAATTGTGGATTATCTATTTCTCCTTTCCTTTCTGCCAATTTTTGCTTCAGGTATTCTGAACCTCTGTTGTTAGGTGCATATGCAATTAGAATTATTCGTTGTTCTTGGTGACTTAGCTCTTTTGTCATTATGTAGTATTCCTCTTTAGCTCTAATTATTTTCTTTAACCTGAAGTCTAATTTTCTGCTACTAATATATTCACTCTAACTTCCTTTTGATTAGTGTTTGCATGGTATGTCTTTTGCCATTTTCTACTTTTAATGCACCAATATTCTTCTACTTTAAAGTGAGTTTCTTGAAGGCAGCTTAGAGTTGCATCATTTAAAAAAGTCATTTTGGGGCTACCATTTTATTATTTATTTTCTGTTTATTCCTTCCTCTTTCCCATTTCCTGCCCTCTTCTTAGTTATGTGAACATTGCAAATTTTATTATACTTTAGCTATTATTGGATTTTGACATCTCTTTATATAGTCTATACATTAGAATGTCAATGTACATACTTAGAATTAAAATTTTACCACTTCAAGTGGAATGCAAAAACACATATAGACCCCATTTCCCTCTCTCTTTATGCTGTAGTTGTCTCTATATTACATCTATGTACATTGAAAACCTCATCAGACAATGCTGTAATTTCTGTTTTCAACTGTAAAACATATTTCAACAAACTCAAGAGGAGAAAAATAGTCTATTATACTTCCCATTTTTGTTGCTCTTCCATCATCCATGATGTTCCAAGTTTCCTCCAGTATTCATTTCCCCTCTCTCTGAATAACTTCCTTTAGTAATTCTCAGAGGTGGTCGGCTGGCAATGAACTATCCTACTCATCTGAGAATGTCTTTCTTTCACTTTTACTCCTAAAGAGTATTTTTTGCTGGATATAGAAATTTGTGTTGATAATTGTTAAAACACTTCCAAAATGTTCCACTTCCTCTGGCCTCCATGGTTTCTGATGAGAAATATATCATCATTTAAATCATTTTTTCTTGTATATGTCATTTTTCTCTGGCTTTCAGAATTTTTTGTTTTAAACAATTTGATTATGGTTTACCTGGGAATAAATTTATTTTATCCTGTTTGGGGTTCTGAGCTTTTTAAATCTGTAAATTCATGTTTTCTGCCCAACTCAGGAAGCTTCAAATATTATTTCTTAAAATAATTTTTTGGCCCTATGGTCCTTCTTTCTTTGGTATTCCAATGACATGAGTGTTAGATTTTTGTTATTGTTCTGCAGGTCCTTGAGGCTCTGTTCTTTTTTCCCCCTCCCAATCTTTTCCCCTCTCTTCTGTATACTGGATAATTTCTTTTATTCTCTTTAACAGGCTGGAATGCAATGGCATGATCTTGGCTCACTGCAACCTCCGACTCCTGGGTTTAAACAATTCTCGTGCCTCAGCCTCCTGAGTAGCTGGGTGACAAGCAAGTACCACCACGCCCACCTAAGTTTTAAAAAAATTTCTAGTAGAGATGAGGTTTCACCATGTTGTCCAGGCTGGTCTTGAACTCCTGGCCTCAAGTGAACTGTCCGGCTTGGCCTCCCAAAGTGCTGGGATTTACAGGTATGAGGAACCATGCCTGGTCTACACTGGATAATTTCTATTGATCTATCTTCAAGCTCATCTACTCTTTCTCCTGTCGTCTCCATTCTGTGATTGAGCCCACTAAGTTTTTTGCTTCGGTAATTATATTTTTTGCTTCTAATATATCCATTTGACTCTTCCTTGCATCTTCTATTTTTTTTTCCCCCCCAGGAGGGTGGGGACCATTATGAGGGTTTCCAACCACTCTGTGAGTTAAAAAAAAGAAAAATTATTTCAATAGTTTTTGGGGGTACAGGTGGTTTTTGGTTACAGGGATAAGTTCTTTAGTGGTAATTTCTGAGATTATGATGCACCTGTCACGGAAGCATTGTAAACTGTACCCAATGTATAGTCTTTTATTCCTCACCCCCTCCATCCTTCCCCCAAGTCTCCAAAGTCCATTGTATCATTCTTATGCCTTTGCATCCTCATAGTTTAGCTCCCCCTTATAAGTGGGAACATACCCACTTATTAAGTGAGAACATACGATACTTGATTTTCCATTCCTGAGTTACTTCGCTTAGAATAATGGCCTTCAGTCCCATCCAAGTTGCTACAAAGGCCACTATTTCATTCCGTTTTATGGTTGAGTAGTATTCCATGGTGTATATATACCACATTTTCTTTATCTACTCGTTGGTTCATGGGCATTTATGTTGGTTCCATATTTTTGCAATTGGAAATTGTGGTGCTATAAACAAGCATGTGCATGTATCTTCCATATAATGACTTCTTTTCCTCTGGGTAGATACCCAGCAGTGGGATTGCTGGTTCAAACGGTATTATACTTTTAGTTCTTTAAGGAGTCTCCATACTGTTTTCCACAGAGGTTATACTAGTGTATATTCCCATCAGCAGTATAAGAATGTTCCCTTTTCACCACATCCATGCCAACATCTATTTATTTTCTGACTTTTAAATTATGGCCAGTCTTGCAGCAGTAAGGTGTTATCTTATTGTGGTTTCATTTGCATTTCCCTGATAATTTACATGCTACATTTCTTTGTTGAGATTTTCTATTTTTCCATTCATTTAAAAAGTGTTGGCCAGGCGCAGTGGCTGATGCCTGTAATCCTAGCACTTTGGGAGGCTTAGGCAGGTGGATCATCTGAGGTCAGGAGTTCAAGACCAGCCTGGCCAACATGGCAAAACTCTGTCTCTACTAAAAATACAAAAATTAGCCGGGTGTGGTGGCGAGTGCCTATAATCCCAGTTACTCGGGAGGCTGAGGCAGAAGAATCGCTTGAGCCCAGGGAACGGAGGTTGCCATGAGTGGAGATCACACCACTTCACTCCAGCCTGCGTGAAAGAGCGAAACTCTGTCTCAAAAAAAAAAAAAAAAAAAAAAAAAAAGTGTTCCCCATTACTTGTTGGAACATTTGGATAATAACTGCCTTAGAGTCTTTATCATATAATTCTAATATTATTGTCATTTCAGCATTGGCATCTTTTGGCTCGTGTTCCATCTCCTCCCGCCCCCCTCTCCAGCAATCTGTGATTTTCCTGGTTCTATCTTACAGAATTATATCCTGGACATTTTAAATAGTATGAGTCTCAGGGTCTTCTTTCAATCCTATGAAAATTGTTAGTATTTTCATTTTAGCAGGCAACTGACTTCATTGCTGTAAGCTCCAATCCACTTTCTGTGTTGCCAGTGTGTCAGTTCAGCTGTCAAAACTTTTGCGGAATTTTTTGGATCTGTCTCCTCTGTGCACTATTAGGTAGTCAATCTGGGTTCTGGGTGGTGGTTTTTATTTCAGTTCTCCATGCCTTTGGTATGTTGATTAGGATTAGACCCTTTCTTTCCTTCCATAGGCCCAGAAGTTCATTAAAAACTTTTATTTATTTATTTATTTATTTTTGAGACAGAGTCTTGCTCTGTTGCCCAGGCTGGAGTGCAGTGGCACGATCTCGGCTCACTGTAACCTCTGCCTCCTGTTTTCAAATGATTTTCCTGCCTCAGCATCCCAAGTAGCTGGGATCACAGGTGCGTGCCAGCACGCTGGCTAATGCTTGTCTTTTTAGTAGAGACAGGGTTTTGCCATGTTGGCCAGGCTGGTCTCGAACTCCTGACCTCAAGTGATCCTCCTGCCTTGGCCTCCCAAAGTGCTGGGATTACAGACATGAGTCACTGCACTCGACTCATAAACAACTTTATGGGGCCAGTTTCCCTAAGGCTTTCTCTGTCATCTTCCTAGTACCTTCTAGTTCCCTGCAGGTAACTACTGTTTTCAGTCCTCCAGTCAGAAAGCTGTGTCTTTAGTTATTCAACTTGTCATGTATTTTTGTGACTGTACTCCAATTAGGACCAATGGATAGGAAGAAAGAGAAAGAGAGGATTCAGGAAAGAGATTTCCCTTCCTTGGAATTCTGGCTGCTGCTGACTCTCACTGCAGCTTCTGTTGCCACCATAAGGTTACTTGAAGACTGATGCATGAATGCATGAAGGAAAAAAAAAAGAAAAAAAAAAAAAAGAAAGCCATGGGGATTTCTACATTCTCTGGGTGTTACCTTTGCCACTACTTGCTTTTCCTGGAGTTCGCTGTCTATAGCTTGGTGCCCACACTTGGTTTTATGCTGTGTTGCATTTAGGCAGGGGAATATCAGTGGACAAAATGGCAAATTTACTGCTGGTTTAAAGGTACTTGAAATCTGGTCATTGGTAGGCACAGTGGCTCAAGCCTGTAATTGTAGCACTTTGGGAGATCGAGGTGTGCTTGAGCTCAGGAGTTTGAGATCAGCCTAGGCAACATAGCAAGACCTCATCTCTACTAAAAACAACAACAAAAAAAACTAGCCAGTCATGGTGCCAAGTGCCTGTGCTCCCAGCTACTTGGGAGGCTGAGGCAGGAGGAACACTGGAGCCCAGGAGACTGAGACCACAGTGCGCCTTGATCATACCACTGCACTCCGCCTTGCTGACAGAGTAAGATCCTGTCTTAAAAAAAAAAAAAAAGAAAAAGAAAAAAGAAATCCGGTCTTCATCTTTAACCTACCTGCTACTGTCTACTTTTCAGTCTTCATGTAACTGCTCCATGCATGCTGTCCAGGTTTTACAGTTGCTTTGGATTGGAGACAATAAGAACTATTCTTACTCCATCTTAACCTGGAACCAAAATGCTGGTAGAATTTGATGCTAGGGTTTTCATCTTCTGGGACTACTTCCCCAATCCATGTTCACAACTTTGTTTACAATCTGGATCAAAATTTTTATATTCTAAGAAGTCTTACCTTGCTAACTACTTTACCCTATCTCTTCAGCATTGATGTATTAATTCTATATGTTGTTATATTTTAAGAACTGTTGTTTTGCTTCAAAAGTCTGTGCTTAGTTCCCCATATTCAAGCTGTATAAAGGCAGAACCCATTGTTTCAAAATGTTTTTTGTTTCCCACATCCCAGACCAGGATCCTGGAGATAGACAATATTCAATAAGTTTAATTACCTGGTTGACAGATGTTCCAATCAGTCTTTCTAAAAATAAGAGTGTCTTTGTACATTATGAGAACGAAGAGAAAACAATAAAGCAGGGAGACAGTTAAGGTGCTGGTTAATCATCAAGACAAAACGAGGTACAGTGGGTTCTGCTACAGTGCTTGTTTTGAATATGAAAATTTATTCCAGTGCCATTGATATATCACGAACAGTTTGAACATAACATGAATTTCGTGTTTGCTCGTGCATGATTTTGTCTGAAAGAAATATTAGGTGAATGCAGGAAACTGCGCCCAAGCTATACAGGAATATATAAAACACACACACGCAAATACCTCAAACATCAACCAGTTACCTCAGTTCACTGTGCTACACTCACCAACATCTGGTGTTTGTTACAACTTTCCTTCCAATTTCAGATAACCTTCCATTCTCTACGTCACCATGACTCACAGCTGCAATCCTTCTGAGTCCACTTTCACAAGCAAACTTTAGGTCTTTTTCAGGGTAAAGTATCATATTTATCGTAATATTTATATATTTCTTAGCTACTGAAGATATGTAAAACTATGTCACTGTTTTCATTTATGTTCCTATATCCTTTTTCATGTGTCACTGATGAAGTTTTTTGTGTGTTGCCCTAACCTTTCCGATTTTCCATAAACTGTGTGGTTGTCATTATGTGATTTTCCATAGCTTAGTAATTTTTAGGAACACATACATTGCATTATAGGACAGCGAGTGTAAAGAAAGAGGAGAGGGAAGACTGGTGGAAGGACAAGGCATAAGGATACAAACAAGGAACAGAATATGGAGCATACTCTCAATATTTTCTTAATTTCAAGATTTGCCCTAGAAGATTTTCCTCTAACCTATAACCATCCAAAAAGAAAGGCATAGTCTGACACCACTAAACTGGAGTCTAACAGTCACATGATAGAATAGTTTGCTCTAAAGATTCAACTTCAATTTCCTGTTTCTAAGGCCATACAGCCTCCTAAGGCTGTTTTCGTAATACTGGAGCATCTTCTAAATAGATTGTGTAGAGAAAGAGAAGAAGGCACCAAATCCTCTACCTTCTAAGCAGAAGCACAGAGAAGGGACTGACAAGAATGTCTTCCTGCCTCCTCAACTTCACCTATTTATATCCTACTGATCCTACCAGTCTTAGTTTACATCTCACTTTTTCTATGCAATCTTCTCTTATCATCTCCTCTAACTACTTATGTACATGTTTACACTAAAAATTAGTACAGCAGTTGTTAATTACTTCCCACAACCCCTTCAACACACCTGCATATGAACACACACCCATCTGAGACAATGGCTCATTCCAGCTGTGATTCTCATGACTTTCAGGGATCTGTACATACATGTACAGGGGTGTGTGTGTGTGTGTGTGCATGCGTGCGCGTGCAGAGGGGTTTCTCTGGTTCTGTAATTTTGCCTCATTGGCTAGACTGTGAGCTGAAAGTCAAACACAACTCACTTTTTTCCCCTAAAGTCTGTTAAGAGTACAGATACTGCTATGCTATATGGAGTCCACAGGCAAGATGTTACTTTTAGGTGAATAATTAAATACATTAGAATTCAATTGAGAATTATTAGCCTGTAAGAAGGAATCCCTCCTCCATTTCCTTCTATATAATGTCACAGGGGAAGAAGGATTGGAGTAGCAAATCCTATCAGTTTTAGCTTTAAAATGCATCAAGAATCTAACCACTTCTCACAAATTCCCTTCTATTCCTTGGGCCAAGCTACCATCAACATATTTTGCCTAAATTACAGCAGTCAAAGCAGCCAACTTAGTCAGATCATGCACTGTTCTGCAGAGAATTCCCGAATAGCCACCCATTTCCCCTAGCATATATACTAAAGTCCTTACAATGGCTTACATGGCCCTTCACAGTCTGTCTCCACCCTCCGCCCAAACTCTCTCATCTTACCTCTTTTGGCCTCCCCATCCTTCCCTTTTCTCTTGCTACACTGGCCCTTTTCCTATCCTTTAAATATGCCAAGCACCCTCCTATCTTAGGCCCTTTATACTAGCTCTTCCAGGCCCCTTATACATGCCCTTCCTCTTTATATCTGCAATGCCCACTGTTTCACATCCCTTTGGCCTTTGCTTACTATTACTGTTTTAAGGAGAACTTCCCTAGATAACCTACATAAATTAGCAACCCCCACTTGTGCCAGTCCCTTTCTTACTCACACAGCTGAATTCTTCTCCACAGTACTATGTCATCACCTGCCATGTCATATAATTATTATTTATTATCTGTCTCCCTACACTGGAATGTAAGTTCCATGAGGACAGGAACTTAGTTTTTCATTCCTGCTGTATACCTTACTGGCTGTATCAGTGTTGGTAAGGAGTAGGTGCTCACTAAATTTCTGAATGAATTTGGAGTATGTGATACGTAACATTATTTATAACTATGACCTCAAAGCATAAAATGATCTCTGCTTGGCATTCTAAGGAGACATAGCCCATATCAAGGTTATGTCTGAAGGAAGAAATAATATAAAAATTATCAAGGATATAAGAAAGATTTTAGACTCCGAAATCCTATTTCACAGTTAAAGAGTGCTGTCCTAAAACCTAGGAGGATTTGGAAACCTCAGTTTCTACCATTCAGTACCTCTGCAAAGCCTTCAGGACTGCCAACAAACAAGCTTTGCACTACATTGCATAGAAGTAGGAAGGTAAATGCAGGAACAATGAAGGACAGCACAGAGGGCCTGCACCATTCGGCACCCTTCCTTGAAGCAGTGGAAATGCATCTGCCTACATCTTTGGTGGTCCTGTTGAATGTTGAACTATACATCCCCAAATGCCTTGCAAAATTTTGTTACAGCATTTCACAGTGTCACTTTCACAAAGTAAAATTTCAGTGTTTGTGATTATACTGAACCGATGTGGTGTTGGTGAAGAATGTTCTGCCCTTATTCTGCATAGCAACTCCTGTATGTTTACCCAGACTATGTTTGTATTAACCAGGTCTGGCTTTCCAGTGAGTTCCTTGTGTTTCTAAAATGAGAAACAGAGAGCCACACAATGTACAGCCTTAAAAATAAAATTCTGCAGGGTGAGTGAAAGACAATATATCGTCTAAATATAAATTCTAATTTCAGCATGTGGTTTTGCTATTTTTAATCCCCATGGTATTTCAGACCCCCTTCAGTCAGTGTTCAAGGCTGTATAACAGCTTATTGGTCACCGATGAGTACTTCAAACATCAAGGCTAACAAATATAAAATTTGAGCAGAAAATGAACTTCAAAAACCCACATATTCCTACCCAAAGACAAATGTCCGTCTTCCACTAAAACAACAACTTGGAAAATACATTAAACACTTTGCATAAGCTCTGAATAATTTATCATATACAAAAACCAATCAGCAGGTGAACCAAGGGGGGATATTCTCTTATAGGACACAAAAAACATTAGGTAACTTAAAAACATTTTTAGTTAAAAAGCTAAAAATTAAGAGCAAAGAAAATAAAGTAAAAAAGAACACCCAAATGACTAATAAAAATTCCATTAAGAAGGCATAAGACGGCAGAAAGGGTCTCGTGCCAACAGGTTAATATA